>NW_012192667.1:0-20563 GCF_000956335.1 Plasmodium fragile | reverse complement strand
TATATATATATATATATATATATATATATGTATATATACTTTTTTTTAAATTGTTTTTAAAAAAAATATTTTTTATTTTATCTTTTTATAAATTCCTTTTTTAAAAGAATAAAACAAATTCAAAACTTTTTTCAGAATTTGTAAATTTTTGAAGCTCCTCATAAATGCTGTTACACCGTCCAAACCCTTTAAACTTTTAACTTTTACGGATTTTTTTTCTCCCTTTTTTTTTTTTTTTTTTTTTTTGTCACTCTTTTTACTTCTTTAAAGAAATAGTTTATTCCTTTTTATGAGCACATAGGCATTTACGACAGTTTTTTAACGTCACTTAAAAGTATTTCACATATAATAAAGCATATTTATATAAGGAGGCAAAACTTTCCCAGCAGGTTTTAAACTTTATTGCTGCGCAGTCTCTTTACGTACGTATACTGCTACACTATATCTATACCATACTACTAACAAGTTCTCAATTTCGTAATCGTAAAATTTGATCAAAAATGGAAGAAGAATTCAACGGATTTTTTCCACCAAACGCAAACTCTCCAATCCCCGATGGAATGAAAATACTGCCAGGAACGCAGAAGGAAGACGAACCCCCCAAAGTAACGGACTATCAAGTAGAACCAGTAATAAATGAAGAACATTTTCAAATGAACTTAGGGGGCGTGGTTCCATCAAATTGGACGATGAACCAAATTGCACACTACATCAAATTTGCTGGACCTGATGATAGTGTATTTGTTGAAAAGGCCAAAGATTTGTTGCGTGAAAAGGGATACAACTTGTAGGCGGAGGAGGTGAAGAACAAGCAGAACAAGTCGCATGCGTCGTGTGCCCGTGTAACTATTACGCGCGGCCAGTACAAAAAATAAATGATGAGATGAAGTAATATAAGGGACAAACAAAACTTCCCGCATAAGTGCAAGTTCAAGTCATGGGGATAAACTAACCACACTCTACGAAAATGAGAAGTTCACTTAACACGAATTTTTTTCCAACAGCCACACAAATGGCGAATTTTTTCCACACACTATATATATATATATGCATATGTATGTACGCACGCACAGCAAATGCAATAATAGTGTATATGTGTAATTTTTTCAAGAGCCTTTTTTCAACACACGCTATATTTTAGATGACCACCTGGTGGGAGAAGAAGCCATAAAACAACACAACATCCTGAATACTTGTTGTGCTTTTAATTTGCAAGCAGTCACACTACGTCCAGCGCGGCAATCTACGCGGTGCAGCGCGATGATCAAATGAGCTCATGATCTAATGAACGAATGTGCAAACGATTTTTACGAACCATTTTTGCACCATGTCGCACTGGGAAAATGAAGCAACAAAAAATAGTTAACAATTGTTATAATTATGAATAAGAACAAAAATTAAGTATTAATATTTTTACGTTTGTTTAATTAAAAGTTTTTTTGTTTTTTTTTTTTGTTTTTTTTTTTTTTTTTTTTTTTTTTACTTTTCAAACCTTTGATTTACCGCGTTTTAATTTTGAATGAATCCGTTTTTCAAATTCATGTTTAAAATGCAACAAATAACAAACTTTTAAAAACGAGTAAAATTTTAGGACTACACCGTTTATTTATTTTTCCATTTTTACCACAATTGTCAAAGGAGCCGTGGGTGTAAAGCTTCTTACACTCCTGGCAAAAGGTAATTAAATTTTTCACAAAAAAAAAAAGCAGCACAATAATATACCTCTATTCAGCATCGAAATAAATGCAAAACAATATAAAGGTTACAATTAAAAAGCGCACACACTATAGTGAATTGTCACAACTACTAAAAAAGGAAGGGTGGACTATGTGGTATATGGTGTATGCACACTTGGATGTGTTTACAACTTGGATTGATTAAATACACAAAGGCGCCCATGTTTAAGTGTGAGCACACGTCACAGATTAAGCACATTACCTCTTTTCATAACAATAGTTTTTTTTTTTTTAACGTTGTAGGTAAAAATGTGTTGTGCAAATCAAACAATTTGTTCCCTTCTACTTTTAAGGTGAAAACTTACAAAATTTTAACAAATTTTAAAGACGTTCCATGGGTGCGAAAAGGAGTCAAACAATTAGCTAAACAGATCGCTAAACTGCTAAATAAACAGTTAACCTTGAAACACACCACTATGACACAGAAATTAAAAAAAAAAAGTGTTTACAAGTTAAACTCCTCAAATGGATACGATTGTGTTTTTTCCAAACGCAACACCGAATTCATTTCCAATTGACTAGCTAATGGTTTTGGTATTTTATCCTGTTTTTTTGGCGATTGAGGTGCTTGACATAGTTCAGTATTCCTCTTACAAATTTTTAATTTTTCATTAGGTTTCTGTTTAAAATGTAGGCTTCCCCCAACTGATTCATTCTTCGGATCAGTCTTCTCACCAATTTTATTTTTTGCCGCATTGTAAGCCAACTTGGGAACATCCATGTTACACACTTTTTTGCTTGTTCTACTATCCACAAAATTATTTTTACTTCTATTCAACACTGCATTTAAATATTTCTTTAATAAATACTTTTTTCTTAACTCATTTAGTTTATTAATTTTTTCATCTAAAATATTAGATTCGTAGCTTTCCCTAAAAATGTATTCTTTGGACACACTACAGCTGCTTGATGATAACACATTGCTCATATAGTTAAAGCTATAAAAAGCGTTTTTACTTTTGCAGAATTGTAAGTCCAGATTTTTAAAATTATATTTCATTGAAGAATTTTTTGCTACTTGTTCTCCGCAATTCTCAAAGTGGTTACCCTTGTCAACATTAAAAAAATAATTATTGTTAATATATGCCATTGTGTTCTTATCCATTTTGATTTTTTCCATCTCGGATGCATATATTTTGTTGTGAATATTTATTTTGTTAGGATTCTTACATGAGCTTAAAATGTTACTTAATTTTTTTTTCAGTTCTGTAGTTAATCTTTCTTCAGATTCGTTTTTGTTTGTCTCATTTTGTTTCTTGCGTTCTCCATAACTTTTTGTCTCTCTTCCTAAAATAGAAATACCATCAGGTGAACATTCCTCACCGTTTTTCTTCTTGCAGTGTTTTAATTTGTCGGCCTCTTGGGGTCTGTCACGTGTGGTATGTGCTTCGTCTTGTGGCTCGCCTTGCCCTTCCGTGCGTTCACCCGTACTTTGATTCACATGTATTTTGTCTTTCACGTAATATCCTTTCATTTTAGTTTGTTTCATTAAGTCGTCTTTATTACTATTCACGTTGTTCCCCAATGTAGTGTTTCTCTTAGTAGATATGAACACATCCTTGCTCCACATGTTTGATGAACCATTTTCCTGTTCCTTGGAAGTGGGCAAATTATCTCCACTTCGGTTGCAATTCTCCGTCTTAGAACTGGTGTTAGTATCTTTAAATTCATTTTTTAATCCTGGTTTGCAATTTTGCGTTAAAGGGTTGAATATATCGTGTCTTAAAATGGTGCTACTTTCATGACCGCTTCTTGTATCACTGCTCTGTTTATCACTGATTCTTTTCCCATAAATTATATTTCCCTTTTCATCTCCTTTCAATGGCCTCTTAACTACATTTTCCTCGTTTATTCCATTTGCATTTTTCCTTTCCCTACAGATACCTTTCGAATTAAATGAATGTTCGTTACCACTGCTAACTTCTACCTTTTTAGAGTTCCCATCGGTGGAATATGTTTTTTCTTCTCTCCCTCCAATTATTTGCGCTTTATAAGGTTTTTTACTTTTGTCCATTCTGCTTATATGTAATTTTTCATCTTCAGTAACATTTCTTGATTTATTTTTTTCGCATATGTCTTCTGTTCGTTCTTTGTCAATATGAGTGTAGTCCCCTTTGAAGCTAATTGCTCCCTCCTTGTTTTCTTCCACGAGCTTGTAACTTTTTATTTGTTCTAACAATTTTAAATTGTTACTTTTTTCCTTGTCATCAATGATGAAAGATTTTATTTCTATATCGTAATTATTTGTGCCTACATTATCCTTGAATCCTTTATGGGATTTTACAAAAGTGCTCATTTTGCAGCCACTTTGATTTCTGCCCTTAATGCTATTTACATCCTGCTCTACATGACCAACATCTCTATTATAAACATGTTTTTCATATTCTTTGTCATCACAATAGGTCGATTTCCCGTTCACATTTTTTGCTTCACTGTATATTGATTTTAATCCTTTCGAACTACTCCCCTCAATGTTTAGAACTAAGTTTCCACCCTTTGTAAGTCTGCTCTTAAATTCATTAATATTAACATTGTTAATTGTCTTTTTTTCACTTATGGTATGCCTGTTATAAATACGTAATCCATTCAAATTGTCTACCACGGGGGGTACACTATTTCCGTGTGTTTCTTTAGAACACTCTGTTCTGTTATTCGCCCCCATATGTTGGACACATTCTTCAGCGATTATTTTTTCCTTCTCTTCTTGTGTCGTATCTGCTGATCTATTATTATTTTTTTCACTATGACTTTCAAGATATAAATTTTTCCTCTTCATCAGTGTTTGCTGCAATTCATCTATTAACGTCCTTGTTTTTTTTCCCTTGTTTAACAAATTTGTGTACGTGTTCATTGTTTTAAACGCGTGATTTTGAATTATATTGTCATTTTTACAATTATCATCGATCCTATGCGTATACTGCTCACTATTTTTGTTTAGATTTTCCATTATGTCTTGCTTTTTGATATAATTATTATTGATTTTGCCCATGCTCTCGTTTTTGATGTGACTTTTACAGTTTTTATCAGCTTGTCCTGAAGCATATAAAGCAGCAAACTCTTCGTTCACGCAAAAAAGGGAAACATTAAACAATTCACAATTTCCATTTTGTTCAAGGTTCAGATCATTGCTCTTAATACCTTCATTTAAATCATGTCTCTTTAAAGATTCATATCTATGACTGTCGTTACTTACGTTTTTCAAGTAATCTAATTCTTTACTTTGTTGCTTTTTTTCATCCTTTTTATTAAATGGAGTGATGATAATTGGTTGTGTTAAGTTAAACGGTTCCTTTTGCTCACTTGAATTTAGTGCACAATTATTGTTAGAGAAACTTTCCATACTGTTGTCGCACATATAAATATTTATGCTGTCATATTTGGCGTTTTCGTCATCTAAATTGTACAAGTCATTCATCTCAACGTGCTTACAGGCAAAATAGGATACATTGTTTTTAAAGTGTCTTTTTATGTGTATTATCGTATCATCAAATTGAAATTGGGGGCACATGAGATCATCACCCTTTAAGGAGTTCACATTTTGCAATAATGTATCACATTTTTCCTCATCTTTATAACGATTTGAATGTTTTCCTGGATAATCGTCTAAGAAGATAAACACGTCATCATTAAATGACAAACAATCAGTTTTGTTATGATTTAAAGAATTGCTAAATATAATACTATTATCATTTGCTGATTTTAAGCTGGTAATACTTTGATTACTATCCACACTGTTTTTCGATGCATTACTATTTATCTTAAGTATGTTGTTTTTTACATCACATAGTTCGTTCTTATGCTTAAAACTTTTATGGTCTGCACACAAATGAGTACCAGACACATGTTCGCCAACTTGCTCTTTTCCACCATTAGGGTTGTTTCTTGCAGTGTTGTAACTTAAATTGTATTCATACTGAACATTAGAATTTTTCACTAGACATCTCATATAATTAAATTTTTTTGAGCATATATCACATAAGTGAAAACATTTTTTCAAATTACTTCTAGCTTCCAGCAACCAACTATAATCATTTTTATATTTTTTGCATTCAAAATTCTTTATTTCTCTTGATTTCCCTGGCGGAGGATCTGGCAGTGATTTAACATTTTTGCTGAAAGGATAAGGATATATTCTTATCATTTTTCACATAAACCATTTCTTTAAATATTAAAATACAACAAATACAACATCAATTATATACTATGCGTGTAAATTCTTATGATAATATGTATTTTGCTATGTTGTCCAAAATTCCATTTTCACATGTTCAATTTTAAAAGAAAATAATGTACGAACAAAAAGGCATTATTTAAAATGTAACCTTAAGCATTTTTTTTTTTTAACCTATCTTATATGTACATACAATTTACATTAAAAGTTTTTTTACATAAACTGAAGAAATTGAGTAATGAAGTTGACAAAGATTAAAAATTTTATGTGTTTACACGCATACTCATAACGGTTTTCTCTTTTAAAAAACGTTAAAAAATGTAATATATTTATAAAATGGTATTATCTCAAGTATAGTTTATATTTTCATGTACGTGTATACTTGGGTAAAAACATTAAAAGGTGAAATGAGATAAGACATAAATTTCTTCTGTTCTGTATATGCGAAATTTTCATTAACACACAGTAAAAAAAAAAAATTTTAAGAATAGTGCAATGTGTAGTGTAAAATTTGTGTAAGCCTCTTAAGACTTAAGTGCACATTTCATGAAGAGCATTTTTTAATTTGTTGAGGTGTTCATACTACTGTGTAAAATGTTTCCAAATAAAAAACAGCATTAAATGAAAAAAATCACTTTGCACATTAAATAGAAAAAAGAAAAATCATTTCAAGTGATCACTATTATCACAAATAAAACGAATAAATATGAATGATCTATTTTAAAGAAACAGGAAAATACATAACTTTAAACTTAACTTTTGGAGGGGTACAATTTTTTTTTAAGTCTACAGAATAAATCAAAAAGTCGTCAAGGTATTGTAAAAAAAAAAAAATTACTTTAAAATAAGAGCAAGTTCTATTCTTAACATAGGTGATGTTCTTTCTAAGTATACACTCCTAAAGAATTTTAATCTTTAATATATGGTTGTAGAAAACAGGGAAAAACTATAAAAAAAGTATTAGGTGCTAAGAACTGCACACGTTTGCATTATATTTGCTATATGAACAAAATACCCACATGTATATTACGAATCATATACATTAAATATTTCTTTGTCCAAAACCCATTTAACAAAAAGGAAAATTCACTTATTATATGTATGAATCCATATAGTTTTGATTTCTGTGTTCTTCATTGGACTTACTAGATTGCAATGCTTACTTTTTTAATAATAAAAGCTAAGTTTTCTATGCTTTTTCTTTTCTTTTTGTTTCTTCTACTTGTTTTGGTATGCTTTACGCTCGGAATTGAAAGGCACAAGCTATATTGCTCTCAAAAAGTTTGTAATGTAAATGTTAAATTGAAAACATAATATATTGATTTAAAGGAATATATAAAGCACATGTTCGAAAGTGTTTTAATAAAAATGTATGCGCTTAATGTTGTAGCTAAATATGACCTGTCTTTTGCATAGAAATGTCTTCGTATTATGACTATTATTGAGTTACATATAATTAGCGTAAATCAAAGACTATGCAATATAAAGTAGAAACTTATAAATATAATAGTAAAATATTCATATGTTTATAGAATAACTGATGACGCACATTATATTCTTAAAGTTGCAAATGATTTTTTTCCTTTCTTTTGTTGAAAGAACTATAGAGTTGCATCATGGTTTTTAAATTTTACGTAATGCCACAAAATTTGGAGGATTAGGGAGATTATTGAATTGTTAACCATATGAACGATTCTCTTCTATTAACCATTTCAATTTTTGTAATGACACTATTAATCCTACATTTGAACACGTTCAGCCAACACTGTATTGCAACCTTGTCTAGATCGTTGTTACACCTTTATAAAATATTACAACAAAGAAAAATTTTAACAAATATATCTCTTATTCAATGAAATTAATGATTAAATTATTTAGAAAATATTACATATGAACCTTTTTGGCACATGTTAAAGTTGTCTTTACGAAGCACCGTTAAATGAGTAGATTTGTTTTACACATTTTTTGTATCTATAGGTAAAACTAATGTTATAATTGAACACTTCAGAAGTTTCATAAAAAAGCAAGAGCTTTTCCCATGATTGTGTTTTATATGTCCAAATAAAGTGGACAGTTAAAAACAGTAAAATTAAGGTAAGCTTTCCGTTAAAAATGTGTAACATGGTAAAAAGACCCCCAATACCCACAACTAACAAAACAGTAGTAATCTATTTAGGTGTCTAAATAGATAAAACAATACTTTAAAGGTTTTTAGTTAATAATATATTTTTCTATTAGGTTATGGAGATCATAAAAAAGTCACTTTTGTGTGTGTAAATATCAAATCTATAAGGTTTAAAAATAAAAATTGCGAGTGATAATTATGTATATTCAGGATGTACTTAGTACTATATATAAAGAAAAAAAATTATCCATACTTTGAAATGTTATATAAACAATATACAATAAATCATATTGTTAATGAACTTCTTAAATTCAACAATTAAAGACAAGCAAAAAAATTAACACGTACTGAGAATTATGTTTATAAATATACTTTATGTGTTTTTACAGTTGTTAAATGAAATAAGTTTTTATTTTGATTAATATATTATTTAAGTAAATTAAAAAAAGCATTTACATGTATGATTTTACTTAATATGTATTTTTTAATTATAAAATATATTTTTTATTATACAATTTAATTAATTCATATATATTAACTTTATTTTCATTTAATTATTTTAAGCGTTAATAAATAATATAATAATAATTAAAAATAAAATAAATATATACAATTTATTTATATTAATTAAATATTAATAATATGATTTAAATAAAATTAAATTTAATATTATTGGATTAAATATAAATAAAATAAAACTTTAAAAATTAATACCATAATATTAATTAAGTAAATTAATAATTTTACACCTTTATTAAAATGTGTATTATTATTTTAATAAATATTAATTTATATATATTTTTAATAATTATATAATTAATTAAATAAAATAAATACATATTTTAATAATATTATAATTTCTTAACATAATTAATAATATATAAATTTGTATTCATTAAATATTTAAATGAATAAAATAATATTATTATCGTCTATATAATAAAAACGTGTATAATAATTAATTTGTTTTAAATTTAGTATATTTATTAACTAATGAAATAATAATATATATAGAACATTATTTAATTTTATAATTTTTTTATTTTTTATTTATTATTAAGTTAAAAATATATATTAATTAATAATTATTATATTTTATAATTCAATAAATTTATTTTAATTAAAATAATTTAAATTATATATATTACATGCTATAATATATTAAATATTATAATTTTATTTAAAAAACAATAATAATATTATTTAATAAGGATTTTATATTAATTTATTATTTAATTAAATATATTAAAAAATATATATTAAACATGATATGTGTAATACTATATATATTACTATAATAAATTAATTAATTATTTTTATTAAAAACTAAACAATATATATTTATATAATGTTTTTTATTTATCTTATAATTAAGTTTTATTTAATTATTATATATTATATAATTTATTCGAATGTTTATATTAATTATTTATTAATTTTTAATATATTAATTTATGTTTTAATTAATTAATTATTAATAGTAATGAATTTATTATAATTATTTATTTATTTTTAATTAAAATTATTTATTCATTTATAATAATACACATTTTAATTATTAATATATGTTTATCATTTAATTTGTTTTATTTAAAATTATTTTTTGAATTATTTTATGATATTTTTTAATTATTATACCTTTAATTATTAAAATGTATTTATTTTATTTAATTTATCATATACATTAATAAGATATTTATTATTTTATATTAATGTTTAATTAATATATACATATATTATTAATATTTAAAATAATAATAATTTCATTTTTTTATTTTAAGCAAATACTTGTTAATATATTATATTATTAAAATAATTAATTCTTTAAAATAATATTATATATTTTGCTTATATTTGTTTCTATACATGATCAAATAAAAATATTAATTATTTAACTTAATTATATATAATGTTTAATTATATTTATTACATAAATCATTTATATATTTTATTCTATTAATTATTTATTTAAAGTAATTTTATTTATATTTTTTTATTTAATTTATATACAATATATTTTATTTAATTGTCTATATATATTATTTAATTATTTATTGTATTAATTAATTTACGTTAATTAATTTAGTTATTTATTTATACTATAACTTATTTTATTTATATTAATAATTTATTTCATTAATTATTTATTTTTAATTAGTACTTTATGTTAATTAATTTATTATATATATATATTATTATTAATATATTTATTTTTTATATTAAATAAATTTATTTATGTTATAATTGAGTTTTAACATAGTGTTATTTTATATTAATTATATTATTCCCTTAATTAATTAAAATGATTGGTATAAATTCAAATATAATTTAATAGTCAATATTTATCTTTTAATATATAACTTAAAATATATTTAACATAATATAAAATAAAAAGGCTTTATTTTATTATTTTGTAAATATAATTCTTTTTATATTTAATTTAAAATACAGTTTAATTTTTGTGAATTATTTTACTGTAAGGTTCCTTTTTTGCTTAATTTGTGCACTTTATTTAATATTTAATTTAATTTAAATATAATTATTCTTATATTTTATTGTATAATACATTTTGTATTTACTATTATTGTATATATATTTTATTCCTTTTTCTATTTATTGCATTTACTGTTTATAACTTCATGCATTACATATTTTTATCATTATTATAATAGATTATATTAACATTATATTTAAAATGATTATGCATCTCAATGATGTCCTTTGTATTAAATGAATCAGAATAACTATTTTTAATTCTGAGTTACCATGAATGAATATTTGGCTAATATTTTATCTATATATTGAATGATCATAGACAATTGTGTATTCGAAATATAACGACAATGTAACTTATGATGAATACTATGAATATTAACTTATAGGAACACATTCGTCTTTCTTTAAATCATTTAGTTCTGTCTTTCTTTGCGCAATTAAATTCCATTTTTAAGTTATAGCATTTAATCGTTGACTTTATTATGTTCAAAATCAAAAAATATATACAATATAACATATTTTATTCCAAGGCATGTAACTGATTCATAGAGTACTTTTTGATATTTTTTTATGCTTCAAAAACACTTAGTACGTTTGAATTTTTCTTTTAGCTAAATACCTATGTTACACGTTGCTATATGGAATTGATTCTAAAATATATATATTCAGAAGATTGTTATTTTTTTACATACACAATGTTTTTCATGCAGCGTTACGTTCTAGAAACAATAGGGAATTAAATTTATAATAACAAGATTAAAACTTCTTAAAATACACAGAGGATTCCGTTGTATATTTAAAAGATTGTGTCACCTATTTTAAATATTTAATAATATAAATACAGCAGTATAGTTATGTGCTATATTCTTTACTTTCATATTTGTCAAAATCGCACAGGTTTTAGCATATTTCTGCAGTACTTTTTATCTTGAGGATTATTTTTTTTTCTGTCTATCCTATAACTATAATCGTTATTATGTAAGCTGTTATTACATTTTAAGCAATATCATCATGCACATTAGCATTCTGAACCTAAAAAATCATATAAGTTTTGTTAACAAATCGGAACATTTACAATTCCTAATAATTGTCTTAACATGCATAAAACTTCGTGCCCACTTTCTTGAACTTAGCACAGTAATAATAATGCTCCTAAAATATCATTCTAGTATAAATATAATTCTTTTCTGGGCTTTCAATATTATTTACCGCTTTTTAAAAAAGACAACCCTTCCTAAATAAAGTTAAACAACACATCTAACAGGAAACGAAATTTTCCTGATTTATAAGTCATTCCACAATACTTTTTGCCAAAAACAAGGTTATCATTTCTTTATAACTATTTTAAGATTAATAAACGTTTATCATATTATGTGTATACCAAATATTTTTACAAATAGTTTTTTCCCTTGCTCTCTTATTAAAATACATATTTTTCTCTCCTTAGTATTTGTACACAATTGAATTATCACAGAAACATTTTAAAGAAAACTTTGGGATTCTACGAGTATACTGAAGACCGGAATTAAAGTGTAATGGAGAGAACATATTACCATTTTTTTTTTCTGTCATTTTATATGTACTTCATTAAAGGGTTTTTACAAAATTGCAAACAGAAGGGTTTTTTTTTTCCAATAAATTGTAATTGAAGCAGTAAATTTTATAAATAAATGTAAGAAATATTAAATGTCTCGTTAGAACAGAGTATTAAGGGATAATATGTTCTCATAAAGACGCAAGAAGGCACCAAAAAATCATTTTCACCTTAGACAACTTTTTTGTAAATAACGCCTTAGTAAACTTTTTGCTTTTACCATCAACATGTGCAGAATTTTTTTTTTCTTTATAAAGAATAATGAAGTTTCGAATGAATAATTCGAAGTACGCTGTAAGCAAGCATGCGATAATACCTTTCGATGAACTCGTAAGTAATTTACAAAATAAGCAAATTAAATTTTATAGATTTGTTTTTTTTAAACACAGAAAAAAGTTTGTGGACTCTTTTGCTCTAAATTTGAATTAGGAAAAGAAGAACATATGTATTTCTTTTTTACAACCTTTCGTGGTAAACTAAAATAATGGTAATCAATTCACAGGAGGGGGTGTAAAAACATAATAAACTATAACAAACATAAATGTTAGTATTCTTTTGAAAGATGTAAGGGCAAATTAGGATACAAAACGTGTAAAGCGTTATTCGAATTATTAAATCACACGTCTTTTCTTAGAATAAGAAATGAAAAACTTAGAGGAAGGACACAAATATCTTGTGCTGTTTTGCATCATGCTTAAGTGCACAGTGTTTTTGTACATTGCGTTTCTCTATATTATTTTCCTTAATTTGAAGGCGTCAACGCCGCTTAAGTAATAGTAGGGCTTCCTTTTCACTCTAATGAATCCGTTTTTTTCATAGAAACCTATAATGACAAAAATTAGAATGTCATGCGCAGTATGGCACTAAGTGGTATGCAGACATATGCACAAATATATACTTAAATGAAAAAACAAGTATTACGTAATGTAGGTTTGTTCGTTGCTTCTGCTTCCAGTTGAACCTAAAGGATAAAGTAAAATAGTAACAAAATAAGTATATATGCAAAAGTATCAAGCTTGATCAAACGCTTAATTTTTTACAACAAACGCTAAAGGTGTGTGTACCTCATTTATGCCATACAAATCTTGCATTAATTTTATACTCTCATTTAATAGGTATGTGCCTAAAAATGGGAAAATTTGGTGTTTATGATTTCACAGGATTCTTTAAATATTGACACGCAACATTGAACAGAATTCTAACCTAGACCACAACTTCTGACAGATTTGTGAACTGCTATCATGCCTGTTAAGATTTATAGATGGTGAAAAGAAAAAGAGGAATAAATCGAATGTTTCATGGATAGATGCACACTCATATGTAGAACTATTAGAAAACAATGTTACACGCTAAATTTATGTATTTTTGCTTCTTCCTTTTACATATATATCCGAATGTCGTTAGTTCATCATCTTTACATTTTGTCGTAATTTTGCTTATTACTGTGCCCATACACTCTTCATCACATAAGCACTGAAGTTAATAAAAAAAAAAAATAAAGAAATGGTCTTTTTTTTCATGTATAAAAATAGAGGAAATGGTGCAGCACTGCATATTCATTAACACACATTAAAGATTTATATACCATCAGTGCAATTTCGCTATAGTTCTTCAAAATCGTTTTAAGTAAAAAAATGTTATATGGTTCAGATAATTCACTCCCCAACAGTTGGTATACGCTTTGTAGATAATTTTTTGGAAAGGTTTTGTATTGATAAATTTGAATCCTCTTGTTATTAAAAACAGCTGTTCTGTAAATGCCATTTTGCTTTATAAGACCTTTATGATTGTCATCAGTGGACTCATGTTCTCCTGATTTATTATCACGTTCTTCTAATTTTAAATCATTTGTACATAGGGACAAGGGATTGGAGCAATTATTAGTATTTTCATTTTTTCCATTATCCATTGATACAAACTTTGCCTTAATTTTGGTAAAATGATTAACTGCCAAGTGTATCTCACAAATGGATTGCACACGATGGGAAATTTTATTTGATGAATTTACTTTGGTCAAAATTAAAGCACATAATTTTAAGTTTTCCAGTTTTAAGTGTTTATCATTTAATAATGAAAAGTTTTCATTTCATCAAAAAAATAAAGAAAAAAAAAAAAAAAGGGCGGAGAAAAAGGAAAAATTACATATGCCCGCAGGAGGCGCCGTATATCCCGCAGTTTTATGAATTGTCGCCTCTTACATTTAAAAAAAATACTTCAAAAAAATAAAAAAAGCACGTAATAAATTTTTCGGTTAAATGTTAATTAAAAATACGCCAAAAAAAATACAACTATTTTAAAATATACATGATATTGTGCAGGTACGGCAAATACACATATACTTTTAATGGTTAACAAAAAAAAAAAAAGGGGTTGATTTTTAAAAATTAAAAAAACACTATTTCGGATGTTGTTATGAATAAATAAAACAAATAATATGTGTCAAAACGAGTTGTCATGAGGTAGAACTCCTTTTTACACATTTATGGTACAAATAAAGCCACCTTCATTTATGGAAATGAAATTATGCTTGGTATACTTTTGTTTAACGTAAAAAAGGGGTAAAATGGATTGAACATTTAACCCTATAAATAGGTCCTTTTGTGGATACGTTTTTATTGGACTCAAATGATTCATATGCTTAATTTCCGTTGCCTTCGTTTCACTGTTTTTTTTTTTGTAGTAATGATAATAAGCATCATCGTATTTATGAGAAGAATATATGTAGGGTATCCTTGACAAATTATTGTAAGCGTGTATGTTAGAGTATATCGAATAATCAGAATTCCCATCCAAATTTATGATTCTGTTTTTAGTGTTCATAATGTCATATATATGAACCGAATTTGTGTATGTGTCTAGGGAAACTAGGAACTGTTCATTGTCTATAACGTAAAAATCGTTTAGGTGTTTTCTCAAGTTACTATTATCTATAAATCTATCGTAAGAAGTTACCAAACTGCTTTTTGTCTCCTTGTTATGTTTACAAGGGGCATACCGCATGTCGTACAGTCCTATATGATTATTAGTTTTTGATAATATATATTGAAAGCTATTGCTTAATGAGTACATTTTATTTACGTACCCTTCATTCGGCTTCAGTTTCGAAATGGTGTTTAAAAAATTACACCGTAAGTCACACAAATATATATGTTCTGTATTGCAACACAAAAAAATATTGTTGTTTGATTTGTTCACACTTTCACAACATATTCCTTTTTTTTTATTATCATTGTACTTTGCCGCACTTGATGGGTAGCAGTTATGTGTGGCGGGGGCATGACTACTACTATGCTTGTTTCTCATTTTTTCATTTAAGTTATGTGGAGCAGATGTGTACTGGCCGTGGTTGTTCTTATTCGAGCGATTGTTCAGATTATGTTTTGATTTGTCTACAAAATGGTCATGTCGCTTTTTTGTCGTTTCATGTTTACTTACGTGCAGATCGTCATTTTCCTCATTTGGATCTTTACTAGGATGTTTCCTTTTATTATAACCTTTTTTCTGTGGGTCATTTTGGTAATGATAATCCACGGATGATCTTCTTTCGTTTAAGTTGGCTTTTTCGTGCCCATTTTCATCATTTCCCATTTCACCTTTTCGTTTTTCCTTCGCCCTTTTCGCGTGCACGGATCGTTCCTTTTTTAGGGAGCCATAATTGCCAATTAAATTGTTAAATGGGTTCTGATTTCCGCTTAAAATGTTGTGCACATAACATGATAAATCTTCGTTCATGGATAACAAGTCATGGACTTTTAATTTCTTGCTATCCCATATGCAATACGGAACTCCATCATTTTTTATTGCGTTAAAACTGAAACAAGGGTTAGACCCGCAAATAAAAATTTTATCAATTTTGTTATCAGGGTGGTATGCATAATTCTCATTCATGGTATGGCTAGCAGAGTCCCATGTATTTCCATTATCATGTGCGTAACAGCCATCTTGCATTGATGGAAATAACTTAAAATAATTAATTTCACTTGCAAAACTGTACGTAACTATTTTTGGATCGCGCTGAAAAAAAGAACAAATGTTAAACATACATAGCAAACTTTTTTCATCCTTCATATTCGGATAGGACGAGTAGGCAATATATTCAGAATTGAAAATGCTAAAATGAGATAATATTTGTGGCGAGACACATAACAATTCCGTGTTCTCCTTAGAATACGTGCAAAAATATTTTGTGTCTGTATTGTAGTACACGTTTTCATGAACTATATCTTCTAGTGGAGACTTATTATCTTTTTGAATAAAGTTCTTTATATCAATAGCTCCCAAGCTAAAGGAACAGTTGTTTTCCTTAGTGGTACTAAAAATAAAATCTTCATAAAGTGGATTACTGAATAGGTGAAAAAACGATTCCGCTGGCTTGTATGTTCTTAAAATCCTGCTTTCGTTCGTACTTACATCTAAATGACGAACGGGCATAATTTCATGAAGCCTACGTCCACTTCTTTCTTGAAATATCCCATTGTATAAGGTAGTATTGTTCTGTGTAGAAGAAGAAAGCGGTCGGCTCACCACATCATGATCTATATCAACTATTGCATTTATGTCATCATATTCGTCCCTATTTCTGTGCACATGACTATAGCTGTAATTGAAATTGTTGCTAATGCTGTTGCTAGCATTAAAGGTGCTACTCCCATTGCGCAAAGGACTCGCACTATTGTTTCTACACCTGTTAGCGTAAGTTTGATTGGGAATGTGATAAAAATAGTAAAAATTAGCCCTGTATCTATTTATAATTATGTTTGACTTAAAATTCTGTATACTACGAGCATTTACCTTTTCGTATGTCCGTCCAAATAACTTTGGAATAAGTAAGCCACCACCACCATTTCCTCCTGTCCCATCACATCCGGGGGACATATGATTTTCATTTTTTATTTGCTGTATTTTCTTGCTCGAGTAATTTTTCTTCTTTCGACTAGCGCAATTTCTCGTTTGCTCTTCTGGTGAGTTAGCAGTATATGCACTCTGTTTCCTGAAATTTGGGTATGAATAAAATGGTTCATTTTTGCTTATGTCTAAATATGGTTTCCCTTTTATCATATTTTCATCTATCAGTTTCTGGCACACGTTGAAGAATCTAATGTCGGTGACGGTATGTTCCATGGTGTCATTTCTTTTTGGATTTGAAAAAAGGGCCGTTGTTCTTGGGTCATTCACTCCGCGCACGTACCGCGTGCCGTCTTCCTCATCCGTGTCCCCCCCCGTGTCATTCTGGTCGCTCTCGCCATTCGCGTCCTCAATTTGATTGTTCAAGCTGCTGATGCTCTGGACAGTACTCACAGCGTCCAGACCATTTTGAACATTCGGGTGGGCCACACTACTGCGCACTGTCATGGCTCCTCCCCCGGGACGACAGAAAGATGAAACGTTATTCGAGTGAAGGTCACACAAATCTTCCACGTGAATATACTGGTACGATGCGATATTAATAAAAATGGGCGGCAAACTCAAAATGGAATTTTCTCGAAAATGGAAATTCCGGATGCTCTTCAGTATATTAAAAATATTCTGATTTTTTGAAATGCATTTTTTTAAAGAATTTAACTCATTATTAATTAGTTCTAAATTTTTTTCTTTACTAAATGTGGCACACGCATTATTGTCTAAGGACATATGACCCTGATTGTCGTTATGTTTCACATTTGACTTCTGCGCGTTGGAGTGTTTTTTTTTTTTTTTCATTTCTTTTATTCCATGTTTCCTGTGAAATTTTTTTATAAATAAATCTTTTTCTTCTACATTTGTCTGGCGATTTTTTCTCTTGGCATTGTTTACTTGTTTCTCAAATTCTTCCTCCTTCAATTTCTTTTTCAGTTCATTGTCTATCAGATAATAGCGATTTTTCTTCTTTTCGTAGTAGTAACCTGGTATACTTAATGGTTTTTGTGGGGATTCTTCATTCATTATTGTGTTATATGTACATGTGTTTTTTTGTTTTTTTTTTGTTTGTCTTTTTTAGCCCTTCTGTATGCGACCATGATGATTGGTACATACTTAGGGGGACCGGTTGCGGGAAGTCACCACATTTTTGCGCGTGGGCTAAACAGTATATAAGCAGACATGTATAATTGGTTCACCTTGGCTAAATGCCAAGTGGCGGTTGTTGTGAAGCGCAAGTCGATTCGTGGAGCGCATAACCTTGAACGCATATAAAAAACATATGAGTATATGTTATATTGGATATACTTGCGCTTGCGTTGGGGACGGCGGATAAAAAAAGGCATAAACCTCGGCGCGACGAAAAATGTCACTCAACAACTCGACAGCTTGGTTCATCAAGTGCCACGAAGGGCAAAACGTGTCAAAATTGTTACAGGGCCGACTCTATAAAAAGCTTCCTTTTTTTTTTTTTAAATTTGAAAGCAACTTGTTTTTTTTTTATGGCAAACTGGTTTAGTTTGTTAACGCCACGCTAACACGTTTTAGCAAAAACCGGAACACGTGGTACGCGGTTTGCATACATAAAGAAATATGAAAATGTATGTATAAAATGTATAATACACAAATTATAAATTTATAAATGTGCACATGGTGGAATGCCGACCGGTTGGAATTCATTTCCCAAGTGACCCCCAAAACAATAAAAGCGAAGCTAGCGAAGGGGTTGAAGAGTTACAAAATACTCACCAACCAATTCGCATAATTAATAATGACGAGGCATGGGTGGGGGTAAAAAATCCGTCCACGAGCGCTCTTAAAATCGGGAATGGAACTAAAGGAAAAAAGCAGGATGACCCATAAAAAAAAAAAAAAAAATTAATTCTTCAAAAATATTATCACTTCATCATTACAATCGCTATATCACCTTTTTAAAAATTTATTTTAATCACAAGTTTGAATTTTCCTTTTCTGGGGAGTTAAAATACAAAAAAAGCGAAGCACATTTTGCACGCAATTCACCCACATGCCGTGCTAGCTGGAAATTTACGTAAAATTGCTTTTTTTTTTTTTTTTTTTTTCCATCCTTTTCACTTGGAAAATTAATATTAACATAATAGCTAGCTATTGTAAAAATATTACTTTTTTTTTTTTTTATTTCACCCATTTGGTGTAATTTTGTTTCGCATTCTCATTTAAGTCTTATTATATGAACTCATGGTTTAAAAGACAAAAGTGGGAAAACTTCCTTTCCCTTCATGTGTGTTTTTATGGTGCCCGTATCTAATTAATTATTATCATTTTTTATCCGTTCCTTTTCTGCACATTTTGTTTAAATTCGCTTTTTTCGGTCATTTTTAATTTTCCTGTGCGCGGCGAAGCAAAATTTTGTGTCCGCATTATTGCGCCATTGTGGGGCAATTACAATTTCTATTGCGCGAGAGCGTTTGAACAGGTGGGGGAAAGGGCCATAAGTCTTGACTTGGATGAGCCGTAAGAAGAGTATACTATTATGCATACTGTGCCCGTTCACAATGAGTATTATTTCGTATTTGTTAAAACGGAATGGTAGGGAAAGACAACGTAAGGGTTAAAGTACCGGCAAAACTAAACTTGTCCGTGGGTTAAAAGGAGAACATATTTTGTGTGTTCTTGCTCAGTACAGAACATGCCCTTGGTGCCCTTTTTTTTTTTTTTTTTTTTTCTTTTCATACAATTTAAAGAGGAATGGCTTATGCTGTGATTATACTTTTTAGAACAAAGGGGTACGCGTGAAGCATTTTTTTAATTTATGACAAATGGGAGTAAACTTCATGCAAAGGATGTCTACTGCCCAATACTGCCGCTTTCATTACGGCACAAATGGACCAAAGACAGGTGATAACTTTTTAGCCCTGAACAATCGAGTTCCTCTTTAAATCCCTAGCTTTGACATGTGCAAAGCGAGGGGTGCCCACTGTGTTGGCGCTTTGGGTGAGCACAGGAAACGGTTTATAACGGAGTGAAGTTAGTTCTTTTATATTTTGCTTCCCTATGGTTCAAAAATGTGGTTAATTTTTTCCACCTCCATTTTTAAAGTTATCAAAAAATGCAGAACGCCATTTTTCTCTTACAATAGGGGTGCACAGAAAAAAGACTGCTCATCCCGAGTTGCCCATTTTGCAATTTGTAGTTTTTCCCCCAAATGTAGAAAAAATGGTACATACAAATATTGCTTATAAATGCATATGGGTATGCCCAATATGACCTTGGCGCACATGTGTACAGGGAAGCACGAGCGGATCGGCATCGCGCTGTACGTTATTTTGGACGGCGACTGCGCACTGATGGCTGACGTACTGACGCGTTGAAACTCCTTTCATTTGCGAAATGTACGTCGGTTGAAATGTCTTTCTTGTTTTTTTTTTTTCCCCTTTCCATTCATTTCTTTATAACTTCCTTTCATTTCATCGTCGGAGAAACGAGCATCATGTCGGACGCAAAAAAAAAGTGTTCACCAGAGGGGGGTCAGGCGAGCAGCAAATACGCTCACGGGTAAAGCTTTT
>NW_012192666.1:60110-80593 GCF_000956335.1 Plasmodium fragile | reverse complement strand
TTATTAGGGTCGGTAGTGTGCGAACCGCCGGACTGCGTACCCCACCCATTCAGGAAATATAATGCTCCTGTCATGAGTGTGCACATAATTCTGTCTCCCGCGTATGTTACCCTTCGCGGGTTACCATCAGGATTGCTTTCGTGGTTATAATACGCATTCTCACAGTTCACACCCAGCGTCACCATGTCCATATCTTCCATGTATTGCACAAACTGCCCTAACTCCACTTCTATATCTTCCCACAGTTTGTGCTGCAATTAATAGAACACATATACATATATGCATAGTGTACAACGTGCGCGTCCTCCTTTACACTTAATTCACCTGTGAATACATTGCTGTGCACAGTGCACTAGGCGTGCCCGCACTATCATAACAGCGAGCACCGTGCATACTCATTCACATATGGAACGCAGCTGCTCTCCATAAACTGCCTGCCCATTATGCATAAGCTAAGTAAGGTGCACTGCGTTTAATATCGTGCCAATCACTCTTGGTTACCACATAACCCTGGGGGCCCATGTGTGCACCCCGCGCCCGCACGTATTCGGCCAACACCTGGGCTAGGTGCCTTGCTGACATATTAGTATTATTGTATTAGTATTCTCTACTTGGTCCAGTGCCTTGGAAGTACTATTATGCTACATATATCACATGTAAACCCATCTAACATGCTCTTCCGCAGTATGCTAATATTCTACTAAATAATTATTTTTCGTCTACTTCTACAACAATATTTACGTGAACTGCTGGTATCATAGGTACTGGTGCTCACTATAATGCAGCCGTACACTATTTATAGTTGCGCTAAGGGAGAACAACATCGAGAAGAAAGAAAAAAATAAAAGGATTGAATAACAAGAAGAGAAAGAAAAAAAAAAAAAGGGAAAAAAAAAAAAAGTACTACTACACTAGCGTACGCACGCAACCCGTCATGAATATACACCCCTTAAAAACAACATCGCGTTGTGCACTAAACGCCTGTCACACACACTGTCTCTCTGTGCGCGTACACAACAAAACCGCAGTATAACAACATCAATACTGCTGCCGTCCTTGCCGTCCTTGCCGTCGCTGCCGTCACACCGTCTCCATTAACGCCTCTCCGTCAACGATTCTGCGTCAACGCCTCTTCCGTCAACGCTCTCTCCGTCAACACTTCTCCGTCACCCCGTCTCCGTCACCCCGTCTCCGTCACCGCGTTCTCCGTCAACCAAGTCGCCGTCAACCCCGTCTCTGCGTCAACGCCGCTCCCGTCAACGCCTCTTGCGTCAACGCCTCTCCCGTCAACGCTTCTCCGTCAACGGTTCTCCGAGTCACCCCGTCTCCGGGTCACACCTTGTCCGTCAACGCCGTCTCTCCGTCAACGCTTCTCCCGTCACGCGGCCACTTCGTCGTATCCGTCTTGCACTCGGACCGGCCGCGTTGGTCGACGCGTGTGCTCGGAGAGACAATCTCTCCCTCCTTTCTTACACTCGGACAATCCTTCGTCGAATCGGTCTTACACTCGGGGACAATCTGCTTTACCCGGCCGCGTTGCTCGACGCGTGTGCTCGGAGAGACAATCTCTCCTTATACGCGAATGCTTATGCGCATTGTATATTTTTTCTGCACTATACCCTGCGAATGCACGTGCTGAGCTTTTAATAATTAACTTCACATAAAGGAGAATTGTACCCCTTCATATTATTCATTTAAATCTACATTTTATATGCATTTAAACGGTACCACCCTGTCCCCATGGTCATATTAAAAGAAGTTGACTACACAGAAAAAGAACAAAAGCAAAAGAAAACAGAAGTCAGCAGAACAGAGCAGAACAAAAAAAGGAAGGTATGGAATAGTGCAAACCATAAATAAATTACGTATATCACATAATGAAATAAAAGTGGTCTACGGTCAGAATGCGTTATGTCGCATGCATGTGCCCCGTCATACTAATGTCACAGTTGCTCCAATAGAGCATCCACATATAACTCCTTTTCGTGCATATTCTGCTCCATTTCACTCTCTTCTATGACGAATGCCAGGATCAGTATCCATGTTTTAGCGGTGAACCGTTTTTTCATGTAAGGTTGCGGATGCAGTGGTTGCGACCGTGGTACATCTCTCACTGTCAGTATATGTTCTGTTCCCTTTACTTTTTCCACTTCTAAGTGTTTTTCTACTCCAGGTACTTCGCCTTTTTCCGGCACTGTCTCCTCCTCTGCACTATTCAACAAATGTGGAAACCACTGCTCTTCCGTGTATGTACTCATTTGCTGATGTTGCTGCGCGACCCATTCTTTCCATGCATCCAATTTCGTGCGTTCCATGGTTGCGGCTTTCCTGTGCTCACCGGATGCTGCGGTTGCCGCCATGTGCTCACGCAGGTATTGTTTCCAAGCCGCTGTTAATTGCAGAAACCATTTTTGCCCCGTGCACGCCCGCACCATATGCTTATTGCGGTCAATCCAAGGGATCCACGTTGTGTGCAAGTCGTGGGCCGAGGGCGCCGGCCTGTGGTTGGAATGAGCACGACTCTGTTCGGCATCTAACTGTATGGTGTCCATACAACTCCATGGATCGGGGTCATCTTCGTTAGAAGCAGAAGGGTCCGTTGCTAACTGTATGTTTTTCATACAACTCCATGGATCGGGGTCATGTGGTGGACAAGGGTGCGTTGGTAACTGTATGGTTTCCATACAACGCCATGGATCGGGGTCATTAGGTGGATAAGGGTCCGGTTGTAATTGTATAGTTTCCATAC
Organism: Plasmodium fragile; assembly: GCF_000956335.1. Taxonomy (NCBI): domain Eukaryota; phylum Apicomplexa; class Aconoidasida; order Haemosporida; family Plasmodiidae; genus Plasmodium; species Plasmodium fragile. Next base: position 77,844 of record NW_012192666.1, on the reverse strand, counting down.
AACTCCATCGGTCATGTTCGTGAGGTGGAGAACGGTCCGTTGCTAACGGTATAGTTTCCATACAATTCCATCGGTCCTCTTTGTTAGGTGGACATGAGTCCCGGGTTGTGGAATCATGGGTTGCTAAAGCGGCGTGGGAGGTCGGAACATCCAAGATGCTGCTGCACATAATCGGGTCCTGCTCCAAGTCATGTGCAAACTGCTCCACTACAATCTTCCAATAGTCGTCTTTGACGTTTTCCCACTCGGTCGCTTCACATTCGTTGAGCACTTCTAGATGTAGCTCGATAATCGTGCGGCGATTCATGCGTGGTGTGCGTGCTCTACCGGATGTGGACGGAGGTTGCCTATCCCTAATCATTTTGTAACCGTAATCGGGTGGCGGCAGTTCGCCTCGTTGTAGATGCTCCAATATTTCTTCGTCGAGTGGCGGTGACGGCACGTCACGAACGGTTCGATATGTTCGTCGTCGTTTGGCGAGGTATGCAAAGTACTAAACAGAAAAAGGGGGGTAAAGAGGAGGGTGGGCACGGTAGGATAAAAGGAATGAAAGCGGGTGTAGGAGAATATATGGGTTCGAACGATCATATATTGGAGCCGGTTTGGGATGTTCTGAGGTATAAACATCCGGCACATGCGGCATGCCCGCATTGTCGTATATACTTACCTTCCATAGGAAAAACGCAATGATTCCAATACCAACCACCGCGGGAATGATCGCGGGGGTGTACGGCGTGACATCTTCCCATCTGAGGCCGGGCGGCACGGACGGGTTGATGGCGGTATCCGCAGGTAAATTCTCTTGCGATGGTGGCTTTATTTCACTATTCTCATTGTTCGTTTGTCCCGTGGGACCAGTACCGGAGGAACCTGGATTCACAGTGTCCGCGGATCCGGGTGTTGAGGAAGCAGGGTCTTGGGCCCCAGTAGAACCAGGTCCAGAGGAACCCGGTTGACCTTTGCCACCTCCGTTTCCTTCCCCACCAGAAACTCCATCCGCCAAATCGGCATCACTGAAACTGCCACTACTACCGGATTGATCGGGGTTCGGGTTCGGTTTTGGTTTGGGTGGATTGAGAGGAGGGGGGTCATCGTTACCGCCGTCGACGACGGCATCGCCTGAACAGTTGGTGAATGGGGAGACAGGGAAAGGGCAGGATGCAGTATGATGAAACTGAACTTTTGCAGCGGTCGTTGTTGATTGACTACCGTTGACCACATGTTTGGCCACACGTTTGCTGGCGGTTGCCCGCGGTTGGCACCATTGGTGCCATGGGGACGGACGGCGGGGACGGAGGCAGGCGTGGAGCCAGGAGACGGACGGGGGCAGGGAAGCACGGGGTAGGGTGGTTACGGTACCACCCCGGGAAAAGACTCTCTCTGTCTCCGACACAGCACACACAACACACACACACAGTGTGTCTGTCTGTCTGTCGACGTCTACATCTCGCGGCCGATCACCTTCGCCCCGTCGCTCTTCCGCTTGCATTCTCATTCGACGTTTGGTTTCTCTCTGCCTCTGTGGAATGTTGTGCTCTTTTTTTTTTCCCCCTCTGATATTGTCCTTTGGGTGTGTTGGATATAATATGGTCAATAAGTCTCCTGGTATGGGAGGTACACTCTCTTGTGCAATACCAGTAATGGCCTTTCCGGGATCCGAGGAACTTGTGCCTTCCTTGCACTCAGGGTTCGGTGCAAAGACAATACTAACTCTTCCAGTCCCTAAGGTTTCCTCATTAACATTCTTGGGGCACGTAGCTTCCTTACCTTTGCTTTCTGTGGGTACCTGCGTAGGATGTTGTCCTGCTCCCTTGGGTCCCTCTGTTCCTACTCCACTGTCTGGTGGTGGAGGAGGTGGTGGTGGTGCTGCTGGTAATACTGGGGATGCCGGTGCCTGTGGTTGCACAACGTTGTCCTTATCTGGATCTGACCGACCTAGATCTGTTGATGATACGGGGTTCTTTCCCTCCTGCGATTTCTCGTCCTGCGTTGGAAGTTTCGAGGAGGATGTCTCCTTGCTCTCCTTGGCCTTGCTCTTCTTTTCTGCAGTAAGGAGAACGGAAGAAAGATGGTAGACAGATGATACAAAACAGGACACAAGTGGTACAGAAAGAAGGGGGCGGGATGGTGTGGTGTGGTTCGGTCAGGTAGCGGCAGGGTACGGTCGGCTGCATGGATCGAGATGGACTGCGATGGACTGAGTGAGGCGGCAGCACGCGCACGGTGAGGTGGCCTGCGTACTCGGTGAACTTGGACTAGATGGTAGCAGTGCACTTTTATGTTTTCGCCGTCATCACGGCCGCCGTCCCGCTGCCGTCCGTCATGTCGTCCGTCATCTCGTCTCCGGTGCCGCGTGTCCGCTACCGATGCACACTCGTCATGGCCGCTAGACGCCAGCGAGGTCGTTTGCTGTGCTCTTGTTCCGCCGCGTGTGCGTGTTGTGACGCCGTTGCGTTGTTGTGGCGGAATCCATATGCGGCAGTATGATCCCGTGTGCGACCGTATTCGGGCGTACGGTCAGTGTGCGGCAGTATGATCCATATTCGTGCGCGTCGGTGCTGTGGCATGCGTACGGTGCCTAGAGGCCGTATATTCGTATTCGTATTCTTTCGAATCGTATTCGTATCTTTACCTTTCTCTGCTGAACTTTTCTTTTTTTCAATTTCTGCGTTTAGTATCTCATGCACTTTTGCCACTGCTTCCTTTGTTTTCGATATTACTTCGCCCTCTGCCTTCTTTATGTCCGGGATGTCGTTTTCGTCCACCACTGTCGGTTTGTGCGTGCTGCTAGTCATGCCTTTTGTATACTCCTTCCAGTCCTTCTCACAGGGCATCCGGTGTTCAATGTTTCCTATTTTGTCCATTATGTGTCCGTCGTGAACTAACAAGTTTGCCATGTCCCCATTCACTACTCGCACTACCGGGTTCTTAATGTCATAGCCACATTCTGTGCACCTTCGCTCAAAGACTGCACCTGGCATTTGTGGCCCCGGTCCATATTCCTGTGAGCTCATGTTGTGCATTGTTTTCCATGCATACTTTACACCCCTTCTCCACGGTGTCTTATGATCACAATACTTTTTTTCTAGTATATCCCCAAAGGCATTCACTACCTCACACCGTAGCTTCTCCTCCTCTGTATCAATTGCTCCACTTCCCTGTTGCGCACGGGTCTCAGTTCTATTTGCTCCGTTTGCAAAAAACAATGCACCCGACATGAGTCGACACCTCATGACGTCCGCCACTGTTTGGTCCTGGTAATAGACGTTCTCCTTGTCTATATCATTCCAACCTGTATTATTACAATTTGCCCCCATGGCCTCCATGTACTGATCCTTCTTGTCCATGTACTCCACAAATTGCTGCAGCACGGTCTTCATTTTTTCGAGCTGTTGCGCCTGTGTTATGTACATGGACAAGAATGATATACCTATGTTCACATGTCAACTACACTCTTCTTTATAGATACACCATCGAACACATACATGTGAAAAACGCATGAGCAAGTTCCGCGTCCACTCTTCATTTCTCTTTGTTGCCCTTGCGCGCGCGTGCCTTTACTTTAACTTACACTATAAGAACCCAGCACGTGTACTTTCCTCTTTGGCTCGTCCAATATGCTCTTCCATTCGCATTCTTTCTCATCGGTCTTACCCTTCTTCCCCTTCCCTCCGGCAGTAGCACCACCCGTACCAGCGTTACCACCACTACCACCACCACCACCACCAGATGATGACGTGCCCATTGCCTTCGTCCCCCCCGTGCCCGGTGTTGATGATGATGCCGGTTTCGCCGCTACTGGTTTGGCAGGTTTCTGTGCTGTTCCGCTGGCGTCCTTGCCGGACGGTGATGGTGGTGCTGGTTTGGCGGAGGCCGGATCGGATGGCCGTGGTGGCCTCGGTGGTCTTGGTGCTGGTGCTGGAGCAGGTTGTGGCCTCGGCTTCGGGGGTGGTGCAGGTGCTCTGACGCCGGTTGCCGTAGGTGGATTCACTGTGTTCTCCAGCTGCTTAACCTTTGTCTTTATCTGTTTCTGTATGTCACATCGCCCCGTGGATCCCCCTTTTTTGTGTATATCCTCGAACACCTTCTTGACGCGCGAAAAGAAAGCAGTATTCGCCCATTCCTTTATTTTCGTCATGAACTCAGAGTCCTTGGTTATCACCCCTTCCTGTTCATTGCACTTCTGTTCACTGTCCTCCACTTCTTTGTCTGCCCAAGCACACGGTTGCCCTGTGCCATGTGTAGTGCGTGTGTTGCCTATCCATATTTGTACGGTGTACATGCGGGCCGTATATTTGTATGGTCCGTATTCGGCCGTATGGGTAGTGTCCGCCTCTTCGTGCTTACTCTCATCTATCTTACCTGTCGGTGCCTTTGATGGTGTGGTTGCCGGCACAGTATCCGCCGTGGCGGATTTGGCGGGCGACGACTGCGACGTCCCGGATGGTGATGACGATGAAGATGTTGTTGATGATCCGGATGATGACGATGTTGTATGTGTGCCTTTGGTGTCCCTCCGCCAGCTTGCGCCACATTGTCGCGCCTTTGGGACGGAACTGCTTCAATTGCGTCTTGCAACTTGTTCATTATACTATCCGTATCAGTCAGTCCCTGTATCTGGGTCAAAACTCTTGTCGCTTCGTCCTTGGATAATTCATCTTTACTAGCGGCCAACGTCTTTAGATCGTGCAGACTAATTGGCCGTTGTGCACCCTGTGGCTCTTTCTCTGCGTGTTTCTCCTGCCCGCTATTTCTGCCTGCGTCAATTGTGGTGTGGTCTTCACAAGTTTCAGTGATATAATCGTCCATGATTTCGTCCCACCGAGTACTGTCGTTGTGTATCCATTCCTTAATGGTTGCTCCTACCAATTTGTACCCTATTTTTAATGAAGCAAGGTCCAATCCGTCGCATGCAGTATTACTAGTGTGCACTTGGTACGTTTGCCTCATAGCGTCTGTGGCCGCGCTTACATCAGGCACCAAGTCGTTGAATTGACACAGCGGTGCAAATTTTTTGGCTAAAGTGACGTATCCTACCATACACCTCATGAGTGGGTGTATTTCGTCCTCATGCTGAGTTACATGCGAAGACGTTTCGGCCGCTGTGCGAATACCATCCATAAAATAATAAACTTTCATTATGTCCTTGCATAACGATGAATCCTCCAGGCGTCTTTGTGCCATCGCCCCATTCTGCACGATATATGCGCACAAGGTCTCTATGTCATTCCTGGGTTCCTCCATGTCATACAATAACTCGTTATATACTCTGTTCACGTCCCCCCAGAATATTTCCTACAACAAACACGTAAAAAATACGTAGATGTATACATAATTGTGGTTGTGTCATGATCACGTCAAGGCCTATATTCCGCTACTGTAAATGTATGTAAATGTACAAGTCGCTCCCATTCTGCCCTTACGGTACTTAACTTACGCTTAAACTGCCCGGCCCAGTATCGCCCTCGTTCACATCGGCCCTTATTCCTCTTGTCGTAGTATAATACACCAATAGCTTCCCTAAGGCCGCGGCCATTGTGCTTGTATTACTGTAAATGTGTATATTCAACTGTTATGGCGCATACTACACTGCCTCATGGTGCGTACATGTGTCCAAAACTGCCCGTTGCTCTTGTCAGTACTGTCTTTTTCCAGATGAATATAACATAGTCGTGAACTAAACGCTGTAGAAGAAAGTTATGTTTCATGAATGATTGGGAAACAGCAAAAAAAAACAACATAAAAAAACACATATATAGAAATTAGAAAAAAGAGGAATAAAGGAAATGCAAAAACGAATAAGAAATAGGAACAACCAAAAAAAAAAAAAGAATAAAAATAAAAAAAATGACACAAAAAAGGAAATGAAAAAAAAAAAAGTACCACTACTAGTGGGTACACGCAACCCGCGTCATGAAAAGAACCCCCCTCCCCCTTGTCCAGTAACCCCCGTGCACACACTGTGTCTCTGTGCGCGTACACTAAACCCCTTGTACACTAAAACCGCAGTATAACAACAACATCAATTTGCCCTACTCGCCGCGTACTTGTTACTGGGCTACGTCGTCGAATCGTTGTTACACTTGGCCGCGTGGGTCGTCGCGCTTGCTCGGAGAGACAATGTCTCCCTCCGTTCTTACACGCAGCTATTGCGTCGAATCCTTCGTACACTCGGCCGCGTTACTCGGCTACAATCCGTGTACCCGGCCGCTTTGGTCGACGCGTGTGCTCGGAGAAACAATGCCCTGCTTCGTGCACTCGACGACAATGCGGTTTACGCGGCCGCGTGTGCTCGGAGAGACAATCTCTCCTTATACGCGAATGCGTAGGCGCATGCTATATGTGTTCAGCACTGTACCCTTAGAATGCACTTGCGCATCTGTTAATAATTAACGTCACATAAAGGAGAATACTGCGCCTGCATATTATTCATGTAAATCTAAGTTTTATATGCATGTGACCTGTACCACCCTGTTCCTATGGTCATGTTAAAAGAAGTTGACTACACAGAAAAAGAACAGAACAAGGCAAAAGTAAACAGAAGTAAGCATAACAGAGCAGAACAAAAAAAGAAGGTATAGAATAATGCAAACAAGAAATATATTACGTATATCGCATAATGAAGTAAAAGTGGTGTACGGTTAGCATGCGTTAGGTCCCATGCATGAGCGCCGTCATTCTAATGTCGCATATGCTGTAATAAAGCATCCACATATAACTCCTTCTCCTGCAAACTGCATTCGCGCTCGCACTGTTCTATGACTAATGCCAGGATCAGTATCCATATTTTAGTGCTTAGCGGCTTGGGGAGGTACAGTTGTGGATGCAGTGGTTGGGACCGTGGTACATCTCTCACTCTGAGCATATCTTCTGTGCCCATTAGTGTTTCCACTTCTAAGTGTTGTTCTACTCGAGGTATTTCGCCTCTGTGAGATACTGTCGCCTCCTCTACACTATTCAACAAATGGTGGAACCACTCCTCGGCGCTATGTACATTCATTTGCCGATGTTGCTGTGCAACCCATTCTTTCCATGCATCCAACTTCTTCCTTTCCATGGTTGCGGCTTTCCTGTGCTCACCGGATGCTGCGTTTTGCGCATGTTGACGCAGGTATTGTTTCCATTCCGATTTGAGGGCATGAAACCACGTTTGCCCCGTGCACGCGCGCAATAGGTGCTTGTTGCGGTCAATCCAGTTAATCCAATTAGTGTGGTCGGGGGTCGCGTCACCGTGGTTGGAATGAGCACGACTCTGTGTTGCATCTAACTGTGTGGTTTCCATACAATTCCATGGGTCATCTTCATTATGTGGACCAGGATGCGTTTCTAACTGTGTAGTTTCCATACAACTCCATCGGTCCTCTTCGTTAGGGCGACAAGGGTTCGTTGCTAACTGTATGTTTTCCATACAACTCCAAGGATCGGGGTGGTGTTCATTCGGTGGACAAGGGTCCGTTTGTAATTGTATAGTTTCCATACAACTCCATGGGTCTTCTTCGTTAGGTGGAGAACGGTCCGTTTCTATCTGTATGGTTTCCATACACTTCCATGGATCGCAGTCATGCGGTGCACAAGGGTGCGTTGCATGCGAGTCACTGGGTGGATCCACGGTGAATGAAACATGGTTCCCTGGTAAAGCATGGTTTGTGGTAGGGGGATCCGAGGTACTACTATGTCCGTTGTTGCCCCGCATAAACTCTTCAACGAGTATGTGCAAATAGTCGTCTTTGACGTTTGCCCAAGCGGCCGCTTCACATTCGTGGAGCACCTCTAGATGTAGCTCGATAATCGTGCGCCTATGCACGCGTGGTGGGCGTCGTCGTCGGTCGGCAAATTTATGGCGACGTCGTGCCCTAACCATTGTGTACCCGTAATAGGGTGGCGGTAGTTCGCCGCGTTGTAGATGCTGCAATATGTCTTCGTCGAGTGGCGGTGACGGCACGTCACGAACGGTTCGATATGTTCGTCGTCGTTTTTGTCCGAGGTACGCAAAGTACTAAGCAGAAAAAAGGGGGGTAAAGAGCAGAGTGAGGACGGTAGGATAAAAGGAATGCACACGGGTGTAGGGGCATATTGGTTAGAACCATCATATATTGGAGCCCGTAGTGAGTTTCTGTGGTATAAACATGCTGCACATGCAGCATTCCGTGATTGCCGTGTATACGTACCTTCCAAAGGGAATAACCAAGAACGGCCACGATGACGGAAGCGACGAACAACAGGATCGGAGTAGTGGCGGTAAGGACAACACCGGTTAGGTCAGGTGGGTAGGGGCCGCTGCCATCTGTAGTTTCACCTGGGATTTTGTCCTCTGGGCCAGGTAAAGGACCTGATTGTGCTGGTTGCCCATTTAATCCATCGCTTGGCGTCCATAGTGCATGGGATCCGCCAGGATTACCTGTTCCGGCGGCACCAAGAGTATTTAGGTCAAGATCAGGTGAATCCTGAGGGGGCTTATTTTTCTTGTCCGCACCATCTGGGGTGGATGGAGCAGGGGAACCTGAAGCAGTACCCGATACAGGGTTAGGAGGTGCACCTCCAGCAGAGGACACACCGCCTGTAGGAGTGCTGCTATTATCATTACTGGGAGTGGAGGCACCGTTCACAATATTACATGTTGTATCAGTAATCCCGGGTAAACAGGTTACAGTAGTACTGATACCACCATCACTGGTACCTGTGCCACCGGATGGATCCTGCTGTCCGATGGAAGTCACTTTTTCTGAGTCCGTTTGTGTAATACTCTTCCCCCCTTTGTCCTCGTTAGGTTGCACATGTCCATTCTGAGCATCTGGGTTAGCTTTACCATCAGGTGGTTCACGCCCCTTTGTCTTGGTACCTACGTCAGGGGCATCCGGGGACCCCGGTGTACTGGGGCTACTGGGTTCACTGAGCTGCACGGGATCTGGGCCTGTTGGAGGTGTGTTCTCCACAGTAGTCTTCTCATCCGCTTTTGATACATTCTCCTTACCTAAAGAGTTAAAACAGGAAGAGAAGTGAAAATGATGCAAGTAACATTTTGTGAGTTGGTGGACGACGCGCGGTTACATGGTTGGTCACACGATCAGGCAAACCGTCGGCCACATGGTGCCACGGAGACGGCACGGCATGGCACGGGGAGACGGCGTGGTAGGAGACGAACGGGGGCAGAAGGGGCACTTGCCACCCGGGAAAAGACTCTCTCTCTCGCACACACAACACACAACACACAGTGTGTCTGTGTCTGTCGACGTCTGCCTGTCGACGTCGCTGTATCGGCCGCGGCTGTCGCTGTCACCTCATCGGTCTGCCCCCGCTCATTCTCATTCGACGTTTGGGTTCTCTCTCTCCGTGGTTTCTCTCTCTCCGTGTTCTGTCTGCGGAAATTGTTGTTTCTTTTTTGTTTTTTGTTTTTTCTCTCGCACGCTATCCCACTCATCCAATATTGAATATGCACCCCTATAAGTCTTAGTGTACATTACCGTTATCAGGATGCGTGGGTTTGGAGTCCGCTTTGTCCGTAAGGCCCGATATTTCTCCTAAGGCTTCGCCCGATGTGCATCCGCTACTTATAACAACTGCACCCGAGCTCTGTGGGCCCTGCCCCATACCCGCCTTACATTTAGCCTCACCTGATGTGTCCGTTGATGCCGGTGCTCCTGCAACGCCCGTAGCACCGTGGTCTTCCGTTGCTCCTGCCTCTGCACCGCCTGATTTCCCTGAGGGAGGTGAGGATGCCGCAGGTGGGGGTTGTGGTGCTGGTCCCCCTGCTCCTCCTGCGGCTGTTATATCTGTCCTGCCTACTGATGCGTGCCCTGGGTTTGCGGATACTCTGTCTGATGATGTGCCGCTTCCTGTACCCTGGTCTTTTTTTTCCTTGTCTGCTGTAACCAGGAAAGATGAGAACATAAATGATGATAAAAAAAAAAAGGGACACAAGTGGTACAGAAAGAAGGGGGCCGGGACGGTTCGATCAGGTACCGGCCGTGTCCACTCGGTGGACTGCGTACTCGGTGAAATTGGGCTAGTTGCTAGCAGTACAACTTTTATTTGTCGGCGTCTGCCATCGCCGCCGCTGCCGCTACCGTCGTCCGGTGCGTCGTCGCCGCTACATGCTGTTCCGCCGCGCACACCTCGCCTACACTCGTCGCCGCTCACGCGAAGTGGGGCAGAGAAGCGCGCAACGTCATCGAAGTGTAGCGCTGTGCTCTGCTCAACGATGATGTGTTCAACGAAGTGGGGCAGCGTAGATGTGCCGCTGTGGTGCTGTTCTGGCCGCGTGTGCGGGTTGTCGGCGGCGGCGTCCATATGCGTGCGCAGTCGTACGGTCAGTAGGCGGCCGTTGGCATGCGTGCGGGCCGTAGGCGTACGTATTCGTATTCGGTCGTATTTGTACGCATTCGTGCTTTCTCCCATCGGTCCTTACCTGACGGTGCCGGTGGTGTTGTGCCGGTTGCGTGTATGGAGGCGCTATGATCTGTAAACAATGGCAACAAGTTGTAGGGAATGCGTAGGTTCTGTTGTGCTGAGTGACCTAGAATCCAGGAAGGTCTTGTGATATGGTGTTGCGTGCTGCTGTTCTTGTTTTTTCATCCCGTCCTACGTTATCCGTGCCCGTGTCACTGCTCTGTGCTTGTTCCCCCGTGCTTACCTTGCACCTGAATGTCCCCTCCGTGGTCGTTCGCTTTGCGTTCTATTTCACGCATTACTGCGTCCAGTACAGTTGTCGCTGTTCCTGCATCCCTCGCGGCGTCCATTATTGTTTTTCTCTCGTGTGCCGTTATTGTCGCCTCTTTCTGTATTAACCGCGCTACATCTCGTGCAGTGCTGTCCTTCAACAGTTTCACTACATGCGCGTCTTCACTATCTGTCGTCGCTGTCGCCTTCGTTATACTTCCTGCTGCACTACATGAGGTGGTTGCTCGTGACCCACCTAACCCTCCAACGGATGTTATTTTCCACTTATTTATCCATTCACCCATCGTTCCGGCCACAAACTTCGTGCCAATTTTGAGGCTATCATAATCAAGGCCCTGACATTGTTTGCTATTACTCTTCCCCCCAAATGTCGTAGCTATGGTACTCATGGCCCCTGAGACCTGATTTATAATTTCCGTTGCTGCACAGTTCTTCTCAAATAACTTTATTAATGTCACATTCCCTACCACACATTTGAAATAGTCCCTCCAGCTCTTCTGCTCGGCATTTAGTTTTGTCCCACCCGTGACTACTTCTGCCGTGCCATCCATGTATACAAATATTTTCACGATGTACCGGCATAGCATCCTCTGTAGTACGAACTTCGTGGCTTTCCCATAGAGTGCCTGGCACAGCGCACTCTCCATAATATCCTTCTCTTTCAATTTATTAGTCAGCTCCGTGAATAGTTTTTGTATGTCCTCCCAGAGCATATCCTGTAAATATAACAACACATGTCCACAAATGTACACACTGTGTACCTGTGGCTGTCCTGACTGTTCCTAACACAGAATCAATGCTATTCTGTTGACATATATTGTTCACTGTGGTGAATCAGCAACATGACTTTATAATACATGAATACTCATCGTGCACCCAAAATAAATTTTATACTTGTCTTTGTATACAATGACCACTATACACTGAAGTATCCTATTCGCTCTGTATAATCACTTACACTGAATTCACTCTTCCTTGCTTGGCCGTCTCCCTTATCAGATGCTATTTGTCTCTGTTGTACATACTCCACCAAGACTTCTACCAATTTTTCAGCCATGATATTATTGCTATGCTCATATATAATTCCACTTCTGCGGATATGACCATGACGTCATACTAACCCAATACCTGCGTACATATGTTAATATTGCATATATGCATTCTTCACCCTATGTGGACTGAGAACATATGCACACAGTAGGTTGTTAATATGCCGTTGGACACGTAGCCGCTGATTCTAGTATTCCACCATGAATTGGACATAGTACTAACAGACAGATAAACATAAAGTAAAAAAAGGAAAAACAAAAAAAGACAGAAGGGAGAAAATAGGAAAAACACTACACGCAACGCGTCATGAATACCACCCCCTCTCCGCCTTGCTGCACTAAACGCCGTCACACACTGTCGGCTCTGCGTACACCTAAAACCCCGCAGGAATAACAACAACATAAATTCTTCTGCCGTCGTTGTCGCCGTCGTTACGCCCATGTGTACTCCCACATAATATGTGTGTTCCTTCTCTTCTCCCGCTGTCTGCGATCCCGCTCTCTGCTACCTCTCTGTGGATGCGTCACTCGAACCGCTTCACGCGGCTACTTCGTCGAATCCGTCTTACACTTGGCCGCTTTGGTCGACGCGTTTGCTCGGAGAGACAATCTCTCCTCCTTCTTACACGCGGCTACAATGCGGCTTACCCGGCCGCGTTTGCTCGGAGAGACAATCTCTCCTTATACTCGAATGCGTAGTCGCGTTCTATATTTGTTCTGCACTATACCCGTAGAATGCACGTGCGCAGCGTGTAATAATTAACTTCACATAAAGGAGAATACTACCCCTTCATATTATTCATTTAAATCTACATTTTATATGCATTTAACCGGTACCACCGTGTCCCCATGATCATTTTAAAAGAAGTGGACTACACAGAAAAAGAACAAAACAAGGCAAAAGTAAACAGAAGTCAGCAGAACAGAGGACAAAAAAAGACGGTATAGAATAATGTAAACCCGAAATATGTTACGTATATCACATAATGAAGTAAAAGTGGTGTACGATGAGCATGCGTTATTTCCCAGTCATATGCCCCGTCATCCGAATGTCAGAGCTTGTGCAATAGGGCATCCACATATAACTCCTTCTCCTTCAAACGACAGTCGACGTCGCACTGTTCTATGACTAATGCCAGGAGCAGTATCCATGTTTGTGCGGTTAACGGTTTTTTCATGTACAGTTGCGGATGCAGTGGTTGCGACCGCGGTACAGCTCGCACTTGTAGCAAGTCTTCTGCGGCCATTACTTGTTCCATTTTGAAGTGTGTGTCCACTCCAGGTACTTCGGCTTTTGCCGGTACTGTCTCCTCCGCTACATTATTCAACAAACGTTGAAACCACTCCTGCGCGTTATACATACGCATGTGCCCATGTTGCTGCGCGACCCATTCTTTCCATGCATCCAATTTCTTCCGTTCCATGGTTGCCGCATCACCGAATTCACTATGACCGCATACTCCGTTGTCCTCGTTTGCCGCCATGTGTGCACGCTGATATTGTTTCCAGTCCGCTTTTAATTGCAAAAACCACGGCTGCGTCGTGCACGCCCGCAACATATGTTGGTGGCGGTCAATCCAGTTAATCCAGTGGGTGCAGTACGACGTCGCGTCACCGTGGTCGGAATGAGCACGACTCTGTTCTGCATCGAACTGTATAGTTTCCATACAATGCCATCGGTCCTGTTCATTCGGTGGACAAGGGTCCGTTGCTAACGGCATACTTTCCATACAACTCCATCGGTCCTCTTCGTTAGGGCGACAAGGGTTCGTTGCTAACTGTATGTTTTCCATACAACTCCAAGGATCGGGCTCATGAGGTCGACAAGGGTCCGTTGGTAACTGTATGGTTTCCATACAACGCCATGGATCGGGGTCATTAGGTGGACAAGGGTCCGTTGCTAACTCTATGGTTTCCATACAACGCCACGGATCGGGGTCATGCGGTGAACATGCATCCGTTCCGTCGGAATCAGTGGGTGGGTCCACGGTGGATGCAACATTGGTCCCTGATAAACCCTGGTGTGTGCTAGGAGCATCCGGGAAACTACTATACCCGTTTCCGTCCCGCATCAACTCCTGCTCAAACTCCTGCACGACAATCTGCAAATAGTCGTCTTTGACGTTTTCCCATTCGGCCGCTTCACATTCGTTGAGCACTTCTAAGTGTAGCTCGATGATCGTGCGCTTATGCACGCGTGGTGAGCGTTGTCCGCGGCGTTCGGCAGCAGATGCGGGCCGCCTATCCCTAATCGTCGTGTACCCGTAATCGGGTGGCGGCAGGTCGCCGCGTTGTAGATGGTCTAGAATTTCTTCGGCGAGTGGAGGTGACGGCACGTCACGAACGGTTCGATACGTTCGTCGTCGTGTTTGTCCGAGGTACGCAAAGTACTAAGCAGAAAAAAGGGGGGCAAATAGGAGGGTGAGGACGGTAGGATAAAAGGAATGAATACGGGTGTAGGAGTATATGGGTTCGAACGATCATATAGTGGAGCCCGTAGTGAGTTTCTGCGGTATAAACATCGTGCACGTCCGGCATGCCCGCATTGTCGTATATACTGACCTTCCATAGGAAGAACGCAATGAGCCCAATACCAACCACCGCGGGAATGATCGCGGGGGTGTACGGGATGAGATCCTTGGGGTCGAAGGTTTTCGGAGACGTAGGGAGGATAGGAAGAGGTTGGTCTTTGGTTTCTGGAGTCTGGCCACCGGAAGGAGGGGAACCGGCACCATGAGTCCCAGTTGCTCCTGTCCCCGCAGAAGTTGGACCAGATGAACCGGCGTTTGGGGGACCAGTAGAACCAGTACCAGAGGAACCTGCTCCATCGCCACCTGCTTTTCCTTCCCCGCCAGAAACTCCATCCGCCAAATCAGCGTCACTGAAACTGCCACTACTACCCGATTGATCCGGGTTCGGGTTCGGTTTTGGTGGCGGTGGATTGAGAGGAGGGGGGTCATCGTTGCCGCCATCGCCGTCCGGAGCGCCATCTTTCTTGTCACTCGTTTTACCGTGCCCTGGTGTTCCTTTTGATGGTGTGTCTGTTGGTGTTGATGGTGTCGCTGCTTCAGGCGATGCTGTTGTTGTTTCTGATGATGGTCCTGTAGCACCTGCATTGGACGGTGCCGGCGCTTCCGGTTCTGGTTCTGGTTCTGGTTCTGGTTTTGGTGGTGGCTCAGGGACTGTTACTGCAGTTCCTAAAAGAAGGTTTGGGAAAAGGACAATGATGAAATGCAAGGTTTTGTGCGGTGGTTAACCACGGTCGGCTACACGTGGATCGACCACGGTCCGTTGACCACACGATCGGCCACACGGTTGGCACCATTGGTGCCACGGGGGACGGCGCGGGCAGCAGCCACGAAGGAGAGACGGGGGAAGAAAGGGCCAGGTGCCACCCAGGGAAAAGACTCTCTCTCTCTCCCACATAACACACACAACACACAACACAGTGTGCGTGTGTCTGTGGCGACGTCTGTGGACGTCTACGTGGCTACCTGTCGCGGCCGACCCATCGCTGTCGCTCTGCCGCTTGCATTCTCATTCGACATTTGGTTTCTCTCTCTCCGTGTTGTCTCTCTCCCTCTGTCGCCGGAAATGTGGTTTCATTTGTTTTTTTTTTTTGCTTCCTCTAATAGTCCAGCGGGTGTGCCGCCATACAGTGTCCAAGCTCAGAAGTATGCTCATGTGAAACACTGTTACCTGGGTCTGAACATTCGGGCGTGGTGACGGCAACAGTGAAAGATACTGAGGAGCCACCTGTACCTCCTCTGTGGTCATCAATGGGATCAGCATATTGCCCGCGGCCTGATTGCCCTCCGTGGGACTCGGTCACATTCTTGGTACAAGTACTTTTCTTACCTGCATGTTGGTCTTCTGTCTTAGCAGGGTCTGCATCCTTGGGTGATTCGTTAACTACAGGTGGTTTAGCCACCGGCTTCGCACTTCCTGCAATGAAGAAGGAAGCAATGAAGAAATATGGACGAATGACGATAAAAAAAAAAGGGACACAAGTGGTACAGAAAGAAGGGGCCGGGACGGTGCGGTCAGGCGACCGCACGCGGACGGTGTTAGAGAGCGCGCACGTTGTTAGAAGAGGACAAAGACAGGAAGAAAGGGGGGCGCACTCGGTGGACTGCGTACGCGGTGAACTGGGTCAGGCGACAGCAAGCGTACGGTGAGGTGAACTCGGTGGACTGCGTACTCGGTGAACTGGGTTGCGATGGTAGCAGTACAACTTTTATGTTGTTGCCGTCCCTCCGCCATCGTCGCCGCTCAAGTGAAGTCGTTTGCTGTGCCGCTGTTCTCGCCGCGTGTGCGCGGGTGCGCGTTGTTGTGGTGGTATCCATATTCGGCTGTAACGGTGCCGGCCCTGTAAGTGCCGGCCGTGTTAGTATGCGGCCGTATGCGTGTCGACCGTGTGCGTATGGTGCGTGTTCCTAGTGCCGATATTCCTATCACTCTGCTCCTTTATTGTTCTTACCATTCGTGTCCTCCTCTTGTGCATCCTCATCTTCGTCCTCATCGTCGTCGTCGGAAGGAACTGGCCCCCATATTGGCTCTACTTTCTTCCCTACTTTCTTTAATATACGCGTCATTTCTGTCTCCATGGCCTCCCGCAATTTTCCTTCTTTCAATAATTCCATACGTCGCTTCCAGTGGTCAGATGTCTGTCTCCCCGTTCTTTTGCATTTTACACGTTGCTGTAACTTGTTCATCTTGGCCTGCATTTTTTCATTGCCCATTATCCATTCATCAAATTGTGCGCCTATTACTTTTCCTCCTACTTTCAGCTCATTACTAACCACCCAGGTGCACGTCTTAACATTAACACCACTATGAACACTGGTCATCAAGTTTTGTAATATGTACAATGCCTGTCGTATACCTTGATTTCTCCCACAGTTTGCTCTTATCAACTGGAACATAATTACATTCGCAATTATGCACCTGATATATGTCTGTAATGGGTCTCCTACTGCCGAAGCATCGTATCCCCCGTCTGCACTCGTCCCCCAGCCATTCATGAAAAATAATGCCGGCACCATCATTTTGCATACAACTGTGTCGTCAGCATTATGCCAATTT
This sequence comes from Plasmodium fragile, assembly GCF_000956335.1. Classification (NCBI taxonomy): domain Eukaryota; phylum Apicomplexa; class Aconoidasida; order Haemosporida; family Plasmodiidae; genus Plasmodium; species Plasmodium fragile. The sequence goes on along the minus strand of NW_012192666.1, from coordinate 61,033 downwards.
TTGATTTTGTACGGCCCCCATCCTTGATCATCACACGATTGCGCAAATGTGGCATTATCTTTTTCCATATAGGTAAGAAACTTGTCTACCATATTTTTCATATCTGCCCATATTTGTCTCTGTAAAGGGTAAAGTAGCGACCCCGAATGTTTCAACGGCATAATGCTGCTAGTACATGACGTATGTGAATACTCATAGTTCAATACTTACTGTCCAAGCACTGATCTTGTACACACTATGCCAATGCAATATCCGCCATAGTCATATATATACTGGTAACACACTTTCCTGGTGAGCACATCAGTACACTCACCTATGCGCTGCGTGCGCTGTGCTCTTTTGCATTCTGTGCGTACCATAACCTACCTCGTAAAAACCGTCAATTCCCTGTCCTTGCCTGCGTATTAGCCACTCTGCCAGTAATTCTACGAATTGCGCTGCCATGATACTACTACATAACTAGGTCACTATTCATACGCTTCGCATATCATTGCAGTATCTAATGAATTTGTTATTCCCGCACAAGCTGTACCGTTGACTATGATACTTCCTGTTGTGCATGAATCATAGGTTTCCCCTTTCTCATTTATGCTAGCTAACATGTACACACTACAAATTTTTAATTCATTCAACTTCTACATAGGCGTGCCATACAACTGAAAAAGAGGAACCGACTAAAAAGACTGAAGGGCACGCATAAGAAGAATAGAATGAAGAGTACAACAAGGGAGGAAAGAGAAACAATGTAAAAAAAGAGACAGAAATATGTACAAAAGGAAAGACGAAGACTATTTACAAAATAACTGTGCCATCAGGTTATAATCCCAATGCGTAAACTAACCTGATTATATGAATCAGAATAATCTGCTACTATACAATATTCTGCATGTACTGCTTCCTAACACTATATACTACAAATAACT
>NW_012192666.1:37524-60010 GCF_000956335.1 Plasmodium fragile | reverse complement strand
TATACCTTGATTTCTCCCACAGTTTGCTCTTATCAACTGGAACATAATTACATTCGCAATTATGCACCTGATATATGTCTGTAATGGGTCTCCTACTGCCGAAGCATCGTATCCCCCGTCTGCACTCGTCCCCCAGCCATTCATGAAAAATAATGCCGGCACCATCATTTTGCATACAACTGTGTCGTCAGCATTATGCCAATTTTTGATTTTGTACGGCCCCCATCCTTGATCATCACACGATTGCGCAAATGTGGCATTATCTTTTTCCATATAGGTAAGAAACTTGTCTACCATATTTTTCATATCTGCCCATATTTGTCTCTGTAAAGGGTAAAGTAGCGACCCCGAATGTTTCAACGGCATAATGCTGCTAGTACATGACGTATGTGAATACTCATAGTTCAATACTTACTGTCCAAGCACTGATCTTGTACACACTATGCCAATGCAATATCCGCCATAGTCATATATATACTGGTAACACACTTTCCTGGTGAGCACATCAGTACACTCACCTATGCGCTGCGTGCGCTGTGCTCTTTTGCATTCTGTGCGTACCATAACCTACCTCGTAAAAACCGTCAATTCCCTGTCCTTGCCTGCGTATTAGCCACTCTGCCAGTAATTCTACGAATTGCGCTGCCATGATACTACTACATAACTAGGTCACTATTCATACGCTTCGCATATCATTGCAGTATCTAATGAATTTGTTATTCCCGCACAAGCTGTACCGTTGACTATGATACTTCCTGTTGTGCATGAATCATAGGTTTCCCCTTTCTCATTTATGCTAGCTAACATGTACACACTACAAATTTTTAATTCATTCAACTTCTACATAGGCGTGCCATACAACTGAAAAAGAGGAACCGACTAAAAAGACTGAAGGGCACGCATAAGAAGAATAGAATGAAGAGTACAACAAGGGAGGAAAGAGAAACAATGTAAAAAAAGAGACAGAAATATGTACAAAAGGAAAGACGAAGACTATTTACAAAATAACTGTGCCATCAGGTTATAATCCCAATGCGTAAACTAACCTGATTATATGAATCAGAATAATCTGCTACTATACAATATTCTGCATGTACTGCTTCCTAACACTATATACTACAAATAACTCTGCCATTTACTTCAATTCCCATAACGCACGTATGAAAAAAAGAAAAAAAGAAAAGAAAAAAACAAAAGAAAAAAAAAAAAAAAAAGGCAAAAACATAGAAAAAATACTACACCACGTCATGAATATACACCCCCGGCGCCCTTTCTACACCGGTCTCCACTAAACGCCTGCACACACACGTTGTCTCTCTGTGCGCGTACACAACAAAACCGCAGTATAACAACATCAATGCGTCCTTCTTCGTGCTACCGTCGTTGTCGCCGTCGTTGACGCCGTTATTGCTGCCCCACATAATATGTGTGTTCCTTCGCTCCCCGCCGCGCTCACTCTCTCTGCTCCTGCTCTATGCTCCCTCTCTGGATCCCTCACTCCGCTACTTCGTCGAAACCTTCGTACACTCGGCCGCTTTGGTCGACGCGTGTGCTCGGACAGACAATCCTCCTGCTGCTTACACTCGGCTACGGCGTCGAACTGCTTCACTCGGACAGTCGTGTTTACGCGTCCACGTGTGCTCGGAGAGACAATCTCTCCTCCTTCTTACATTAGGCCAATCGCGTTTACGCGGCCACGTTTGCTCGGAGAGACAATGTCTCCCTCCGTTCTTACACTCGGCTACCTCGTCGACAATCCCGTGTACCCGGCCGCGTGGGTCGACGCGTTTGCTCGAACAGACAATCTCTCCCTCCTGTCTTACACTCGGACAATCCTTCGTCGAATGCTGCTTACCAGGCCACGTTGGTCGGAGAAACAATGCCCTGCTTCGTGCACTCGGCCGCGTTGGTCGACGCGTTTGCTCGGAGAGACAATCTCTCCTTATACTCGAATGCGTATTCGCATGCTATATTTGTTCTGCACTGTACCCGTAGAATGCACGTGCGCATCTGTTAATAATTAACGTCACACAAAGGAGAATTCTACCCCTTCATATTATTCATGTAAATCTACGTTTTATATGCATTTAACCGGTACCACCCTGTCCGCATGGACATATTAAAAGAAGTTCACTACACAGAAAAAGAACAAAACAAGGCAAAAGTAAGCACAAGTAAACAGAACAGAGCAGAACAAAAAAAGAAGGTATGTAATAATGTAAACCCGAAATATATTACGTATATCACATAATGAAGTACAAGTGGTCTAATGTTAGCATGCGTTATTTCGCATGCATATGCGCCGTCATCCTAATGTCAGAGCTGGTGCAATAGAGCATCTACATATGACTCCCTATCCTGCACACTTCTCTCGATTTCACATTGTTCGATTACCGACGCGAGCAGGAGTATCCACAATTTGGCAAGTAAGTGCTTCTTTGTATGTGCGTCCTGATGCAGTGTTTGGGGGCCTGGTATATCTCTTGCTCTTAGCACATGTGCTGCATTTACTGTTTCCACTTTTAAGTCTTTTTCGACTACTGATACTTCGCCTTTTTGCGGCACTGTCTCCTCGTGTACATTATTCAACAAATGTTGGAACCACACCTGCGCACTATATGTATTCATAAGCGCATGTTGCTTTGCAACCCACTGTTTCCAGGCATCTTGCTTCATCTCTACGGATGGGATGTTGGCGTGCTCACCGAGTTCACGCTGCGCGGATACTCCGTTGTCTTCGGTTGCCAGCATGTGATCACGCAGGTATTGTTTCCATTCCGCTTTTAATTCCAAAAACCACGGCTGCGTCGTGCAGTCCTGCAATAGGTGCTTGTTGCGGTCAATCCAGTTAATCCAATTAGTGTGGTCGGGGGTCAGGTTTGCATTCCCGGGGTCGGAACAGTATGCAAGGGAAGAAGGAGTGTCGTCTTGTTCTAACTGTATGGATTCCATACAACTCCAAGGATCGGGGTCATCTTCGTTAGGTGCAGAAGGGTCCGTGCCGTCGGAGTCAGTGGACGAAACATTGCTCCCTGATAAACCCTCATTTGGCGTATCAGCATTCGGGAAACTACTGTGCCCGTTGTTGCCCCCCATAAACTCTTCAACGAGTATTTGCAAATAGTCGTCTTTGACGTTTTCCCATTCGGCTGCTTCACATTCGTGGAGCACTTCTAGATGCAGCTCGATGATGGTGCGTTTATGCACGCACGGTGGGCGTCGTCGTCGGTCGGCAAATTTATCGCGACGTCGTTCCCTACTCATCGTGTACCCGTAATGGAGCGGTGGTGGTAGGTCGCCTCGTTGTAAATGGTCGAGTATTTGTTCGTCGAGTGGCGGTGACGGCACGTCACGCACTGTTCGATACGTTCGTCGTCGTTTTGTTCCGAGGTACGCAAAATACTAAGCAGAAAAAGGGGGTAAAGAGCAGGGTGGGCGGGGAAGGTATGATAAAAGGAATGAACGCGGGTGTAGGAGTACATTTGTGTTAGAACGATCATGTATTGCAGGCCGTCGGGATGTTCTGAGGTATAAACATCCTGCACGTGCGGGATTCCGGGATTGCCGTATATACTTACCTTCCAAAGGGAATAACCAAGAAGGGCCACGATGGCGGCAGTGAGAAAAAACAGGATGGGGGTTGTGGCGGTAAGGACGGTGTCGGTTAGGTCGGGGAATAAGGGGCCGTCACCACTCGGAGGTCCCGTCTTCAATAAATTTTCATTGTCTTCATTCAATGTGACATCTTCTACGTTTGGTGGTGCGAACGATCGTGTTACACTGCTTATTCCTGTTAACTGTGTCAGCTGTAATTCGAAATCTCCCTTCTTAGTTCCAGCAGGTGGAGATTGGACTCCTGGCAAACCACCAGTAACTTGAATGTTACTGTTACCAGTACCGGAGGAGCAGGTGTTATTTTCTTGGTAGCACGGTTTTTCAGTGAGGCCTGGTATATCAATTCCGTAGGACTTGTCATCGGGATTCGGTCCAACAGTTTCGAGTGGATTGGTGTTTGGCGGCTGTGGAGGGGGGTCATCGTTGGTGCCATCAACGACGGCATCGCCTGAACATTTGGTGAATGGGGAGACAGGGAAAGGGAAGGAAGAAGTATGATGAAACTGAAGTTATGTTTCGGATGGTTCACCCCGGTCGGTTGGGCACATGGTCCGCCGCTGGATGGTTGGCTGGTGCCACTCCGTGAAAAGACTCTCTCTGTCTCCGACACAGCACACACAACACACAACACACAGACAGTGTGTGTCGGTCTGCATCTACGTCGACGTCTACCTTTCTACGTCTCTACGTCTACCTCTACCGGCCGCTACCTCCGGCGGCGGCTTACTCTCCCCGGTCTCCCCGTCGCTCTGCGGCGCGCTCACTCCCATTGGACGTTTGGTTTCTCGCTCTGTGCGAGATGTTCGAGATGCTGTGTCTTGTTTTTTTTTTTTTTTTTGTTTTGTGTTTTTTATGCTACTCTACTGGTATATTCGCATGCATCATGGATCATGCTACTGGTGTCACCTGTTCCAGAATTGGGGCTAGGACTAATGGGTGCCTGTTCGCGCTCCTTCTCTTCCTGTTGCAGGAGTTGCCGAACATCATCCGTCAGCCCAAGATCACTATCTGAGGTACTGCCGCAACTAATGGAGACACCTGTAGATCTGCCGTTGCTGTCGGGACATGGCGCCTTACCTGGAGACTTTGCATCCGAAGCCTTAACCGTTGGTTCTGTGGAGTTCCCGTCTGCCCGTGCTGCTGCTCCGGCTCCTCCAACCCCTGCTTCCGTTGGTGGTGCCGCAGGTGGGGGTTGCGGTACGGGTCCCGGTGCTACTACGCTCGTTTTCCCAGTTGTTGGATCTGATCGGGCTGGTGACGCCCCTGGTGTCGATACTGGAGTTTTGGCCTCCGATTGTTTCCCCTTCCCCTTAGTTTGGTCATCGGTATCTCCTACCGGCTTCGTCGCCGCCGGTTTCGCGGCGGCGGCTGCATTAAGGAAAACAAATGAGGAAGATGATAAAAAAAAAAAGGGACACCAGTGGTACAGAAAGAAGGGGCCGGGACGGTGGGCTCACGTACCGGCCGTGGCGACTCGATGGACTGCGTACTCGGTGAACTTGGGCTAGATGGTAGCCGTGCAACTTTTATTTGTCGCCGTCATGTCGTCCATCGTCCGTTCCATGCGTCGTCCTGTGCCTCGTCGCCGCTACTGCTACCGTCGTGGCGGCCGCCGCACACACACACTTCGGCTCAACGAGGGGGTGCTGTGCCGTGCATGCGTATTGTTCCCGCCGTGTGCGTGTGGCGCACCGTTGTTGTTGTTGCCGTGGCGGCATCCATATTGAGCAATACGGTACGTAGCGGGTCGTATTAGTGCTTTCTCCCATCTGTCCTTACCTGTCGATCCTGATGTTGCAGCCGGCTCAGTAGGCGCCGTGGCGGGCTTGCTGGTGCCACGTGCATTACCTGTAGTACCGGTGTCTGACGCGCCCGATGGAGCTGCTGGTGTTCCTGATGTCTCTGCTGCATTGGATGGTATTTTAGTCCTTTCGTGGTCCCAAGTGTTTATTGCGTCCTCTAATATTTTTTTACCTTGTTGCGTGTGCTGACTATTTCCGACTTTTACCATTATGTCGCGTACCCTAGCTTTCGGTAGGTAGTCCTTGTTCTCGATTAACCTGTGTAGTTTGTCTAAATTCTCACTTTTCAATATACCAATGTTGTTGCTTGGTCCATCTCCTGCTGCACTTGCTGCCCGCATCCGCCCTCCTCCGACATTATCACATCCTCCTGCGCTAATGCCCTGAGTTATCTTAGGCCTTCTGCCTTTCCAGTCGGTTATCCATTCGTCCATGGCCTCTCCCATAAGGCGTGTTCCAATTTTTAGTGCCTCAAATTGCACCCAAGCACATTTGTCTCTATTAGTTACAGCATTGAAGCCTTCCTCCATCGTACGCATTAATGTGGAAACATGTGTCGTTATTTCCTTTATTTTACACTGCTTTCCATGTAACTTCATGAGGGTCCAGGTCCCTATCATGCACCTTAAGTAGCTCCACAGCTCGCCTTCTCCTTGATCCGTAGTACTCTGTGCGCCCCCCTGTTTATGCAAGCCCTCCATATAATAAAATATTGTCGCCACTTCCATGCATAAGACTTTATTACGTATACCTTTAAGATAAGCTTCACTGTGTATGCTGTAATCACACATTGTCCGTATCGTGGTGTCGTACTTTTTCGCATCCACATATGTACGCAACTGCCGGAACATGCTCTTTATATCCGTCCATATTTTGTCCTACGACATAAATAATTTACACATGTAGTTCTATTGTACTCCTTCCGTAATTTTAACTTGCCTATAGATAAATAGGTATGTGGCCCATTGCGCCCCGTATACTCCTGGGCAAGTGTACGCATGAATACTAATCAACATTATCCATATATTGCTCCAGAACTGCATACGTCTGTTTGTTTCCCTCCCCGTTCTACACAAATGAGTCCAGTTAGTCCTCCTGCCCACATAATGTTCACGATAACTTACGCTAAACTCCTGCCCATCGCCTGTATCTCCCTGGATTGCTCTTGTTCGTATATAATGCGCCAATAGGTGCGTGAACTCCGTTGCACTCATTGTCCTTCCCTTGTGTTGTTCAGGGAAGCTATAACATTACACTGCCTGTTGTTGTCGTAATGCTGCATCAGAACTACATCAAAGGCTACATGGCCCATCTGCGCCTTCTGGCTTTATGGCTCCTTTACGTATTAGGAATTTGGTCGCTAATGTTCAGCACAAGAACACTATACAGAACAAAAACCACCAGTTCTGTACCTCCTAGTGCAATCCCATGCGTGCACTAGTATTAAATAATGTAGAACTTATGTACACGTAATAATGGGACAATGAATATAGCAAGCAACAAAAAACACGAAGAATAGAAGAATGAAAAAAAAAAAAACGAAGAAAGAAAGCAAAAAAAAGTACGACTACACTACCGTACACACGCAACTCGTCATGAATACACCCCCCGCCCCCGTTGTCCACTAAACGCCGTCACACACTGTGTCTCTGTGTGCGTACACAAAAAAACCGCAGTAACAACATCAATGCTGCTGCCGTCGTACACTCGGTTGTTTCGTCGAATTGTGGGTACCCGGCCGCGTTTGCTCGGAGAGACAATGTCGCCCTCCGTTCTTACACTCGGCTACGTCGTCAAATACGTTCACTCGGTGGCAATCCGTGTATCCGGCCACGTTTGCTCGGAGAGACAATCTCTCCTCCTTCTTACACGCGGCTACAATGCGGTTTACGCGGCCGCGTCTGCTCGGACAGACAATCTCTCCTCCTTGGTGCAGTCGGACAATATGTTTACTCGGCTACTTCGTCGACGCGTGTGCTCGGAGAGACAATCTCTCGTCCTTGTTACACGCGGCTACTGCGTCGAATCGTGCGGACACTCGGCTACAATGCGGTTTACGCGGCCGCGTTTGCGCGGAGAGACAATCTCTCCTTATACTCGAATGCGTAGGCGCATGCTATAGGTGTTGTGCACCATACCCGTAGAATGCACGGGCGCAGCTTGTAATAATTAACTTCACATAAAGGAGAATACTACCCCTTCATATTATTCATTTAAATCTACATTTTATATGCATTTGACGTGTACCCACCTGTTCCTGTGGTCATGTTAAAAGAAGTGGTCTACGTAACAAGCACAGAACAAAGCACAAGTAAGCACAAGTAAGCAGAACAGAGCAGAACAGAGGACAAACAAAAAAAAGAACGTATGGAATAATGTAAACCCGAAATATATTATGTATATAACATAATGAAGTAAAAGTGGTCTACCGTTAGCATGCGTTATGTCGCATGCAGATGCCCCGTCATCTTAATTGCAGATGTTGTCCAATAGTTCATCCACATATAACTCCGTCTCTTGCAAATTGCGTTCGACCTCGCACTGTTCTATGACTAATGCCAGGATCAGTATCCATATTGTAGCGGTTAACGGTTTTTTCATGTAAGGTTGCTTATGCAGTGGTTGGGGCCGTGGTACATGTCGCACTTTCAAAGCTGATCCGCCGTCCAGTGCTTCTTGTACTTGTAAACCTTTTTCTACAGTTGGCCCGTGTTCTGTTACAAATGTGGTCGGTTTTTCATCTACTGTGTGTATGTGACTCACTCCTTCCAACATTCGTATCTGTTCCGGCATGCCGTCGTGCTCTGTTACTACTCCGGTCTCCTCGATATTACTCCATAGGTGTTGAAACCACTCCTCCTCACCATGTATATTCAGAAGCTCATGTTGTTTTGCAACCCATTCTTTCCATGCATCCAGTTTGTTCCTTTCCATGGTTGCCACTTCACCGAAGGCACGCTGCACGTATACTCCGTGAGCCGCGTTTGCCACCATGTGCTCACTCAGGTATTGTTTCCATTCCGCTGTTAATTGCAGAAACCACGGCTGCGTCGTGGACGCCTGCAATAGGTGCTGGTGTCGCTCAATCCAGTTAATCCAATTAGTGTGGTCGGGGGTCGCGCATTCATTCCCGGGGTCGGAAGAGGATGGAAAGACAGCAGGAGTCTCTTCATGTTCTAACGGTATAGTTTCCATACAACTCCATGAATCGCAGTCATTAGGTGAACAAGGGCCAGGTTGTAACTGTATGGATTCGATACAACTCCATGGATCGGGGTCATGTGGTGGACATGGATCTGTTCCTTCGGTGTCAGTGGGTGGATCCAGGGTGGAGGAAACATTGTTCCGTGATAAACCCTCGTTTGGCGTAGCAGCATGCGGGGAACTACTGTGCCCGGTTGCATCGGGCTCCAAGTCACGCGCAAACTCCTGCGCAAACTCCTGCACGAGTATCTGCAAATAGTCGTGTTTGACGCTTTCCCATTCGGTTGCTTCACATTCGTGGAGCACTTCTAGATGTAGCTCGATGATCGTGCGTGTATGCACGCTTGGTGGGCGGCCTCTACCGGATGTTGACGCAGGTTGCGTGGCCTTAACCATCGTGTACCCGTAATCGGGTGGCGGTAGTTCGCCGCGTTGTAGATGCTGCAATATTTCTTCGTCGAGTGGCCGTGACGGCACGTCACGCATAGTTCGATATGTTCGTCGTCGTTTTTGTCCGAGGTACGCAAAATACTAAGCAGAAAAAAGGGGGGTAAAGAGCAGAGTGAGGACGGTAGGATAAAAGGAATGAACACGGGTGTAGCAGTACATTTGTGTTAGAACGATCATATATTGGAGCCCGTAGGGATGTGCTGAGGTATAAACATCCTGCACGTCCGGCATGCCCGCATTGTCGTATATACTGACCTTCCATAGGAAGAACGCAATGAGCCCAATACCAACCACCGCGGGGATCATGGCGGGGGTGTACCACTTGACATCTTCCCATGTGAGGCCGGGCGGCACGGACGGGGTGGCAGGGGTAAGGGTAGCCCGTGCACCTCCTGTAGTTGCAGTACCATGACCGGTAGAATCGGTGCCTGAGGAATTTGGTTTCACAGTCCCAGTGGAACCTGCTCCAGCACCTGCTGCACCTGTACCTCCTGCACCACCAGTGCTACCGCCTCCAGCACCACCACCAACTTCGTCACCTCGGCCTGTTCCTTCCCCACCAGAAACTCCATCCGCCAAATCAGCGTCACTGAAACTGCCACTACTACCCGATTGATCTGGGTTCGGATTCGGTTTTGGTTTGGGTGGATTGAGAGGAGGGGGGTCATCATTACCGCCATCGATGACGTCATCGCCTGAACATGTGGTGAATGGGGAGACAGGGAAAGGGAAGGAAGCAGAATGTGATGAAACTGAACTTTTGCAGCGGTGGTGGCACATGGTTGGTTGCCCAGACGGTCCGTCGCTCTTGGTGGGCCGCGTTGCGAACGGTGGTTGGCAGGTGCCACCCCGGGAACAGACTCTCTCTCTGTCCCACACAACACACACAACACAACACAACACACACAGTGTGTGTGTGTCTGTCTGTCTGTCGACGTCTACGTGGCTACGTGTACAACCCGCGGCCGACCGTGCGCTCGGCCGATCGCTCTGCCGCTTGCATTCTCGTTCGACGTGTGGTTTCTCTCGCTCTCCGTGGTGTCTCTGGCTCTCTCCCCGGAAATTGTTGTTGTTTTTTTTTTTTTGGTTTTTGTTGTGGATATTCACTCAGGACACTACCTTTTCCTGTGTCTTTGGACTTCTTGTCACAGTCACCATCGTTTTCGGAGCTGGATGCAATGGAGATAGTGATGCGCGATGTGGCACCCTGGAGTCCCAAGCCTGAGTTGTCAGATGTAAGTACCGTGGGTTGCCTCGAACACTTACCTTTCTTGTCTCCTTGTTCACTCGGCCCCGCGTCTGTAGTTGCTGGTGCAGGTGGGGGTTGTTGTCCAGGTCCTGGTCCTGCGGGTGATGGTGTCCTTGGTGGTGCCGCAGGTGGCGGTTGTGGTATGGATCCCGTTGCGGAGTCATCGGACCTTGCCACTCCATGTGCCACATTCCCTTTCGTCGGTGCTGTCTCCTCAGGAACAACCTCCGTTGGTACCTCTGGTGCCTTAGCTGGTGTATCTTCCGGTTTCTTCGCTGCACATGAAGCAAGGAACAAACACGACAAAATGATACAAAAAGGACACAAGTGGTACAGAAAGAAAGGGGCCGGGACGGTGTAGTCAGGTAGCGGCAGGGTAGGTCGGCAGCAAGCGCACGGTGTTAGAGAGCGCGCACGTTGTTAGAAGAGGACAAAGACAGGAACAAAGGGGGGCGCACGCGGTGCATTGGGTCAGGCGACAGCAAGCGCACGGTGAGGTAAGACTCGGTGAACTGCGTCCAAGCGGACTGAGTCGTGGTGGATGGTAGCAGTACAACTTGTATTTGTCGCCGTCTGCCATCGTCGCCGTCATCTCGCCCTGGACGCCGCTCCATCCCACGCAGCACTGTGACGCCGCTACCGCTGCCGTGGCCACTCATCTCCGTCCGCGCCGCTACCGCTGCCGTCGTGGTCGCTACATATTCGTTGCCGCCGCTCAACCGAAGTGGGGCAGCGATGATGTGCCGCGCTATGCTGTGCCGCCGCGTGGTTTGTTGTTACGCCGCATGTGCGCGTTGTTGTCGTCGCGTGTGCGTGTTTGTGGCCGTTGCGTTGTTCTTGCCGTGTGAGTCTGTGGTGGCATCGTTGCATTGGTGGCGGCATGCATACGGTCCACAGCGGGCCATATGGGGCCGTGTATTCGTGTTAGGCCGTAGCGGTAACGGGCGTGTTCGTGCGCAGTCGTATATTCGTATGCGTGCGGCTCCCGTAGCTCTTACCTGCCGGTGTTGTTACCACCGGTTTCGCCGCTGCTGCTTTAGCTGCGGCGGCTGCTTGTGCAGCGGCAGTGTTCTCGATCACTGGCTTTAATGTTTCGTGCACTTTCTCGATTGCTTGTTTTATGTCTTTCTCGATGTCTTCGTCACTGTCTGCATCTGCGTCTACCACATAAGAATCCGTGGGTGCTTTCGCATGTGAGGCCCTCAATTGGGTCTCCTCCTTCTCCATTTGTTTCTTCACGTCTCCCAAAATTTGTGTGACCTGCTGCTTTACTGCATCTTTCTTTTGGTCGTCTTCTTTCTCGTCCTTTTCCTTGTCTCCCTGTCCGAGCTCTAGCGTTACGGTTCCTCCCTTACACCCATCGCTTATGCGTTCCTTTGCAAGTTTCTGCTGCACCTGGTTGTTCTGTTGTAACCATGTCTTCATCTGATTCCTCATGGGCCAGTGCCCTAATTTGATATCCTTGTACATACCCCGCTTACAATGGTTTTGCCCCAATGTGTCCTTTAACGCATCCCAAATTATGTGTGTTGTGTACCAGGCGTAATATGTGCCCCAGTGACCCTCGCATGCATTTGCCCGCAGTATGTCGTTATATACGTCCACTATTGTGCATCTCATTAATCCCTTAATTTCTCTATTGTTCGCGTCGTCCTTCTCTATGTTGTTCTTTACTTCATCAGTCCATTCACTTGCAAAATATATCGCTTGCGTCATGAGTCTGCATATAACTCTTTCTGTTGGCCTGGTCATCTGCCTTGGTTGTTGGTCTGGCCTGCCATGTTCTGCTGGATGCTCCCAGTATGCATTCTCACAGTTCTTAGCATTGTCGTACTGACTTTCATCTTTCATGTGCCTAATAAAAATCCCCAGTTGTGTTTGTATATCGTCCCATAAAGCAGCCTGTGTTTAACGCAATGCACATATATCTATGTGGTCGCACAGTATTATTCACCAACCGTGGCAATCATGTAATTATATGTGTCCCTTCCTTCCTGTTACATGTAAATGTTCCGTATGCGGTACATATGAAGCACGCACATGTCCGACATGCTGCTACGCTTTAGTATGCTGCTCTTATACACACATATGTGCGGCCTTTTTCACACCGCCTCACGCGGCCAGTATGTATAGGAAATTACCTGATAGCGCGCATCATCTGCCGGTAGCTGCCTATCCGTTGCGTATTTTGCCAATATCTTCCCTAAATCTGCCGCCATTTTTGTCGCATCATAACAACATAGAAAAGATCACTCCTTGCAGAATGCGTATATCGTTCTGCATATCTTTCGCTACTGCATTACTAACAATGTCTACGTTTCAAATATAATCCTCTATATGCACTACTCATTAACGTGGTTTCAACCTCAACAATATTCTCCACTGGAACAGGGGGTATATATGCATCAATTCATATAACCTATCTAAACATATACACATATATACTCCGTTTCCTTATATACAGAACGCGTAGTTGCACAACGAACCATAATAAATACGAGTAAAAAGAAGAACAAAAATAAGTTAGAAATAAATTACCTAAAAAAAAAAAAAAGAAACAATTGCACGACACACATCATACCTGTACAAATGCATAACAACATACTATACACAATCTCGAGAAGACGCGCGCTGTTCCACACATTCACAATGTCCCCCCGTGAAGAAGAAAAGGAAAAAAAAAAAGTACTACTACACAACCTACACACGCAACGCGTCATGAATATACACCCCGTCCCCCCTTTCTACAGCGGTCTGCACTAAACGGCTGTCACACACACTGTCTCTCTGTGCGCGTACACCTACAAACCGCAGTAACAACAACAAAATCAAATTCTTGTGCCGCCGTTGCTGCCGTCCTTCCCGCGGCTACGTCGTTGAATCGTTTACTCGAACGCCGTAATTGAACCGTTGTACTGGGCTACCTCGTCGACAATCCCGTGTACCCGGCCGCGTGGGTCGACGCGTTTGCTCGAACAGACAATCTCTCCCTCCTTTCTTACACTCGGACAATCCTTCGTCGAATGCTGCTTACCAGGCCACGTTGGTCGGAGAAACAATGCCCTGCTTCGTGCACTCGGCCGCGTTGGTCGACGCGTTTGCTCGGAGAGACAATCTCTCCCTCCGTTCTTACCCTCGGCACAATGCTTACGCGCCTACTTCGTCGAATCGTTGTTACAAGCGGCTGCGTTTGCTCGGAGAGACAATCCTCGTCCTTGTTGCACTCGGCCGCGTTACTCGGCTACTTCGTCGAATCCGTCTTGCACGTGGCCGCGTTTGCTCGAAGAGACAATCCTCCTCCGTCGTGCACGCGGCTACGTCGTCGACGCGTTTGCTCGGAGAGACAATGTGTACGTTCTTACACTCGGCTACAATGCAGTTTACGCGGCCGCGTTTGCTCGGAGAGACAAGCTCTCCTTATACTCGAATGCGTATGCGCATTCTATATTAGTGCTGCACTATACCCTTAGAATGCACTTGCTCAGCTTTTAATAATTAACTTCACATAAAGCAGAATTCTACCCCGTCATATTATTCATGTAAATCTACATTTTATATGCATTTAACCGGTGCCCACCGGTTCCTATGGTCATGTTAAAAGAAGTGGACTACACAGAAAAAGAACGAAACAAGGCAAAAGTAAGCACAAGCAGAACAGTGCAGAAAAAAAAAGAAGGTATGGAATAATGTAAACACGAAATATATTATGTATATCACATAATGAAGTAAAAGTGGTGTACGGTCAGCATGCGTTATTTTCCATTCATATGCCGCGTCATACTAATGTCAGAGCTTCTGCAATAAAGCATCCACACATAACTCCGTCTGCTGCAAACGGCTTTCAAGCTCGCTCTCTTCTATGATTAATGCCAGGATGAGTATCCATGTTTTAGCGCATAGCGGCTTGTTGAGGTACAGTTGCGGATGCAGTTGCGTGCATGGTATATCTCTCACGCGTAGCAGATCGTCTGTTGCCATTGCATTTTCCACTTCTAAGTCTGTGTCAACTGCAGGTACTTCGCCTTTTTGCGATTGTCTCTCGTCCTCTACATTATTCAACAAATGTGTAAACCACTCCTGCTGCCTATGTACACTCATTTGCCGATGTTGTTGGGAAACCCACTGTTTCCACAGATCCAATTTCTGCATCGGCGGGGTGGGTGCCTCACCGAGTTCACGGTGCCCGTTGTGTTCGTCTGCCGTATGTTGTTGATAATATTGTTTCCAATCCGCTTTTAATTGCAGAAACCACGGCTGCGTCGTGCAGTCCCGCAGAATATGTTTGTTGCGGTGAATCCAGTTAATCCAATAAGTGTAGTCCGAAGGCGCGTGGTCGGGGTTGGAATGAGCACGACTGTGTGGTGCATCTAACTCGATATGTTCCATACAACTCCATGGATCGGGGTTATCTTCGTTAGGTCGACAAGGGGCCGTGTGTAACTCTGTCGTTTCCATACACTTCCATGGATCGCAGTCATTAGGTCGACAAGGGTGCGTTTCTAACGGTATGTTTTCCATACAACGCCATGGATCGGGGTGCTCTGCGTTACGTGGAGATGCGTCCGTTCGTTCGATGTCAGTGGGTGGGTCCAGGGTGGAGGAAACAGTGTTCCATCGAGGACCCTGGTCTGACGTAGAAACACCCACGATATTGTTATTCCTGTGCTCTTCCCGCATCAGATCCCACATCAAATCCTTCGCAAAGTCCTCCACGACAATCTGCAAATAGTCGTCTTGGACGTTTTCCCACGCGGCCGCTTCACATTCGTGGAGCACCTCTAGATGTAGCTCGATAATCGTGCGTTTATGCACGCGTGGTTGCGGTCGTCGTCGAGCGGCAGCAGATGCAGGCCGCCTATCCCTAATCATCGTGTACCCGTAATCGGGTGGCGGCAGTTCGCCGCGTTGTAGATGGTCTAGAATTTCTTCGTCGAGTGGCGGTGACGGCACGTCACGAACGGTTCGATATGTTCGTCGTCGTTTGGCGAGGTGCGCAAAATACTAAGCAGAAAAAGGGGGTAAAGAGCAGGGTGAGGACGGTAGGATAAAAGGAATGAACGCGGATGTAGAAGAGTGCATTTGTGTTAGAACGATCATATATTGGAGCCGGTTGGGATGTTCTGAGGTATAAACATCCTGCACATGCAGCATGCCCGCATTGTCGTATATACTTACCTTCCAGAGGAAAAACGCAATGATGCCAATACCAACCACCGCGGGAATGATCGCGGCGGTGTAGGGGATGAGGTCCTTGGGGTCGAAGGGTTTCGACGGAGGGAGGGTAGGAAGAGGTTGGTCTTTGGTTTCTGGAGTCTGGCCACTGGAAGGAGGGGAACCACCGGCTCCACCAACTCCAGCACCTGCACCACTGCCACTACCGCCACCACGAACACCACCATTAACACCACCACTACCACCTGCCGTTACTTCCCCACCAGAAACACCACCTCCAGTACCTCCTGTCGACGGTGCGCCGCTGCTGCCGCTGGACCCCGATTGATTTGGGTTCGGGTTCGGTTTGGGTTTGGGTGGATTGAGAGGAGGGGGGTCATCGTTGCCGCCATCGATAACGGCAGCACCGGCTGCACCAGTGGATCCATGCGGATCGGATGGGGGGGTGTTCTTTGCAGCCTGTGCTGGTGCTCCCTGAGAGATTGGTAATTGTGCATCGGGGGATGCGGCCGCGTTCCCAGTACCTGCTTCGCTACTGCCTGCAGAGTTGTCCACAGTGTTTGTAACGGTACCCTCTGGAGGCTTCGGATCAACTTGGTCCTTCGAGTCAGGACTCTTGTCTGGGTTCGTTGGCTGAGATGTGCCCACATCATCTACTCCCTTAGGTTCCACTTGTACTGTGTCCTTTGTGGCGTCCTGTACTTTATCCGTTGGAGGTGTAGTTGTGTCCTCACCTGTAAATCCAAGTGAACGGGAAGAATAGGGAAGAATGAAGGTGATAATGAAACTGAAGTTTTGTACGGTTCACGGTCGTCCACAGGGGCCGTCGCTGGATGGGTAGCCACACGGTTGGCCACATGGTGCCACGGGGACGGAAGACGGGCATCGAGGCAGGAGACCGGCCGGGGCAGAGTGGCAGGTGCCACCACGGGAAAAGACTCTCTCTCTGTCTCCCACACACAACACACAACACAGACAGTGTGGGTGTCGCTCTGTCGACGTCCGTCTACGTCTATCTGTCGACGTCTACGTGGCTACGTCTCTCTACTTCCCGCGGGTTGTCCGCGGCTTCTGCCCGCTGCTGTGCCCCTCATTCTCATTCGACGTTTGGTTTCTCTCTCTGCGTGGTTTCTCTCTCTCCGTGTTGTCTCTCCCTGTGTCTCCGGAAATTGTGTATTTGTGGTGTTTTCTGTCCTCTTGTATGACTATTGAACGGTTCTTTTGTATGTGTGCTCTCGAAATGCGTTACCGTGGGCAATAGCATCTGTGAGTGCTTTTCCTCCGCCTAAATCTTCATCGGGCGTGCAGGTTGGAGTTATAACAATACCACCGGAACTGGACGCATTGTTCCGCAGATTCTGCTTACACTTTTCCTCACCTGATGTTTCCGTTGGTCCCTTTGGTGTTGCATCACCTGTATCATTTTTTTTTCCTACTGCCCCTGGCGCTGGTGGGGATGCAGGTGTTTGTGACCGCCCTACTCCAGTATCTGATGTTTCCGGCTGCGTCGCCGCCGGCTTCGCTGCGCCTGTAATGAGGACAACGGAAGAAAGATGGATGAGAAAGATGATAAAAAAAAAAAAGCGACACAAGTGGTAGACAGAAAGAAGGGGCCGGGACGGTTCGATCAGGTAGCGGCAGCAAGCGTACGGTGTTAGAGAGCGCGCACGTTGTTAGAAGAGGACAACGATAGGAAGAAAGGGGGGCGCACTCGGTGGACGGAGGTGATAGCAGTGCAACTTTTATTTGTCGCCGTCATCTTGTCCATTCTCCGTCGTCACCGCGACCGCTGCCGTCGTGGCCGCTGTGCTCAGCGCTCACACTACGTGAGGCAGCGAAGATGTGCCGCCCTGTGCTGTTGTGCTGTTCCCCCGCGCGTGGTTGTGCGCCGGTGCGTGTTGTGGCCGTCCATCCGTACGAACTTGTTCTAGCCGTATTGGTCGTATTCATGCCGGGGGTACTATTTGTATTCGTACTAGGCGTATTCTTATCATGCTTGTCCTGATTGTGCTTACCTTGAATTTCTGTAATTCTCTGTTCTACCTTCTTCTCCGCTTCTTTAAAGACCTTCTTTGCCTTCTCCCTTACGTGCCTCTCTGCCGGCTTCATCTTCTGTCTTCCTTCTAGGCTCAATTTCCCAGTTTCAGTATCCTTGTTTCCTGGTGTGTTAAGATAATGCGCCCACTCCTCCGCACAGTCCACCGTTCTCTGCATTTGTTCTATTTTCCCCATTATGTCTGCTTCGTGTATTAACAATTCTACCAGTTCTCCTTTTATTACTCTCCCAATCGCCCGGCTAACATCATACCCACATTCTGTGCACCTTCCGTCAATTACAGGACCCCGTCCATGTTCGCCTATTCCACCCCCCCCACGCATGTTTAGCAGTGTCTTCCAGGCATACTTTACACCTCGTTTCCACGCTGTCTTATGGTCACAATACTTTCTTTGCAGTAGGTACCCGAATGCATTCGCTAGCTCGCATCTTAGCCTGTTCTGCGTTTCATCCATATTTGTGCTGTACCCTTTTATATTATCACCGTTTGCAAACCACAATGCACCCGTCATGAGTCGGCACCGTATGACGTCCGCTACTGTCTGACCCGTGTAATATGTTGATGCTTGGTCTATATCATCCCAACCAGAGTTTTCACAATTTACACCGTATGCATCCATCATATCCTCCTTCTTTTGCATATAATCAATAAATTGCTCCAACACGTTCTTCATGCTTTGCAGTTCCTGCTTCTGTATTAGGCACACGGAAATAGAAAAATGCTCATGTTCATGTGTCAACACGATATCCTTCCTGCTCAATACATGTACACTCCCCTAGTTATATATACCTTATGAATAATGTCTCCTTCTGTCCTCTGTGTCTCTCACTTCCTTTGTCTTTCTTGTTTAACTTTAACTTACACTAGTATGACCCAGCACGTATACTTGCGTCTTGTCTTCCTTCAATATGCTCTTCCAATCACAATTATCTGCTGTTGCGGCCTGCGTCCCCTTCCCTGCGGCAGTGGCACCACCCTTACCACCACCACCACGATCGCCACCACCAGATGATGTCGTCGTCGTGCCACTTCCCGATGACGGTGTGGCCGCGACTCCCGGTTTCCCCGCTACTGGTTTGCCCGGTGCTGGTTTGGCCGGGGCGGGTTTGGCGGCGGCTTCATTCGTATTACCCGGTTGTGACTTGGCCACTGATGGTGGTGTCCCCTCGTCTGCTGGTCGCGATGGCCGTGGTGGCCTCGGTGGTGGAGGGGGTCTTGGTGCTGGTTGTGGTCTTGGTCCTCTCGCTGGTCCTGTTCCGGGGCCAGGGCGCTGGCTGGAGGGAGTTTCCCCCCTTCCCCTTCCTCCTCCTGCACCATTTCCACCTCTTCCACCAAATCCTGCCCCTCCTGCTCCCCCTACACTGCCTAATCCTTGTCCTCGTGGCACTTGGCCACGCGCAGCGGTAGTTACCGTCTTTCTCACAGTCTTTTCCATTTCCTTGACCTTCTCCTTTATCTTCGTCTCTATGTCACAGCGCCCCGTGTATCCCCCTTGTTTTTGCATGTCGTGTAACACCCTCCGTGCGTTCGGAAAGGTGTCTGCTGCTTGCACCGAGTGCCTTATTGTCTTCATGAGCGCGTCGTCTTCTGTTATCACCACGTCGTTCTCATTGCATGGTTCGTCAGTGTGCGCAGTTCCGTCTGTATCATCCCATCCACATGTTCTTGCTGCGTGCCCAGCACCTGCTCTAACTTGCGGCCAAGTTTTATTGAGGTCGTGTAATCGATTATGTAGGGCAGTTCCCAGACTCTTTGATTGGAATATCACCTTCCCCCAATCTCTGTTTTCACATATTCCACTTTCAAGTGTCTGCTGCATAAATGTTTTACCTGGTGTTAATTCGTCTTTAACCTTATTCATTACGTCCACATGATCACGATTGCTCCCATAGACTCGTACTAAAGCCTCTCCTGCTAGTACACATCTTAAATATTCTCTGAACTCGTCTATGGTATTCTCGTTAACGTCCCTTCTCTTCCATCCATTTGTGTCATAATCATACCCTTTCATGTATAGCATTAAATTTACAATTTCCCGACACCGTTTTATGCATGCCGAATGCTGTTGTTCAATATCCCCACATAAGCCAGAGATGTTGCCATGTGTGTAGCCAATTCTGCTGCGTAACTCATTGAATATGTCATCAACCTCACGGCGAATTAGTTCCTGCGTGTGGCATAATTCATACATGTATAGTTAATAATGCGCCGTATGTTGTATTTTACTGCACTGCCATATTCGTCCTTGGGTGATGTGTGCAGTGTGTGTGTTTTTTGCCGTTGCCCTGTAAATATCTCACTCACGTGCAGGATACGCGTATAAACAGTGCGTTCGCACCTGTACGTCTGCATTTATGACGTGTACATACGCCTTGCCTGCACAAATGTATTGTGGCCCATCTGTGTCTGAACGTCCTGTATAGTTGAACTTACCCAATATGTCCGTGCGTCGGTTATGTTCCTGGTCCGGAGAAACGCGTCCCATGCCCGTAGAAAATACAGTATGGCCTCATCAAAAAGCCCGATCATATTGAACGCGTTTTATTCCCCGTCTTAAAAAAAAAAGTACGAGTACTACCACTACTACTACTACTACTGCTACTACTACTACTGCTACTACTTCTACTACTACTACTGCTACTACTACTACTGCTACTACTACTACTTCTACTACTACTACGGACGCTCAATAACAACAACAACAAAAAAAATATACACACATCCCGTCTCCGTTAGCGCTTCTCCGTCAGGCTGTCTCCGTCGACGCCTCTTCCGTAAACGCTTCTGTCCGTCAACGCCTCTCCGTCAACGCCTTGTCCGTCAACGCGTCTACGTCACACCGTCTCCGACAACGCCTCTTGCGTCAACGCCTGTTCCGTCAACGCTTCTGCGTCAACGCGTCTCCGTCACTCCGTTCTCCGTCAACGCTTCTCCGTCAACGCCGTCTCTCCGTCACCGGGTCTCCGTGAACGCCGTCTCCGTCAACGCCTCTCCCGTCAACGCCTCTCCGGGCCACGCGGCCACTTCGTCGAATCGTGGTTACCATTTGCCACGTTGGTCGACGCGTGTGCGCGGAGAGACAATCTCTCCCTCCGTTCTTACACTCAGCCATTGCGTCGAATCGTTGTTACACTCGGCTACAATGCGGTGTACGCGGCCGCGTTTGCGCGGAGAGACAAACTCTCCTTATACTCGAATGATTATTCGCATGCTATATTAGTGCTACTCTACACCATTAGAATGCACGTGCGCATCTGTTAATAATTAACTTCACATAAAGGAGAATACACACCCCGTCATAGTATGCATTTAAATCTACATTTTATATGCATGTAACCGGTACCACCGTGTGCCTATGGTCATGTTAAAAGTGGACTACACAGAAAAAGAACAAAACAAAGCAAAAGTCAGCACAAGTAAGCAGAACAGAGCAGCAAAAAAAAAAAGACGGTATGGAATAATGTAAACCCGAAATACATTATGTATATTACATAATGAAGTAAAAGTCGTGTACGGTTAGCAGGCGTTATTTCCCATTCATATGCCCCGTCATCCGAATGTCACATATTCTGTAATAGATCATCCACATATGACTCCGTCTGCTGCAAACGACATTCGAGCTCGCACTGTTCTATGACTAATGCCAGGATAAGTATCCATGTTTTAGCGGTTAACGGTTTTTTCATGTACAGTTGCGGATGCAGTTGCGTGCGTTGTGCATTTCTCACGCGTAGCATATGTTCTGCGAACATTGCATATTCCACGCCAGGTACTTCGCCTTTTTGCGATGCTGTCTGCTGCTCTACATTATTCAACAAATGTTGAAACCACGCCTCCGCGTTATACATACGCATTTGCCGATGTTGTTGGGCAACCCATTGTTTCCACAAGCGCAGTTTGTGCATCTGCGGGGTTGCCGCTGCTGGTGCTGCTGCTGGTTTTTTTTGATCCGTTGTCTCGTTGGTTTCCCCTGGTTCAGGTCGTATATGGGTACCCAGTGCGACAGAAAAACATGGAAGAAACCGAAGTTATGTTTCGGATGGTTTTGCCCACGGTTATGACCACTGTCGGGCGCTCACGGTTGACCGCCGACGCGGGGAGACGGGGGTAGGGTGCCACCCCTGGAAAAGACTCTCTCTGTCTCCCACACACAACACACAACACACAGTATGTGTGTGTGTCGACGTTTCTACGTCGCGCTACCTGTCGCGGCTGTCTATCGGCGCGCTCACTCTCATTCGACGTTTGGTTTCTCTCTGCCCCTGTCTCCGTGGTGTCGCTCCCTGTCTCTGCGGAAATTGTTGTTTCTTTTTTTTTCTTTTTGTTGTTGTTGTCGAAATGCACTCAGGACACTACCTGGTCCCGAGTCCTTGGACTTCTTCTCACATTCATTATTAGCGTCTGGGCTCGACACAAAAGAAAGGGTGGTGGTGGATGAGGCACCTTGGATGCCCTTGCCTGCATTCTTCGCCACATGAACTGCGGTTGTACTTGTACACTTACCTGTATTGTCAGTGTGCGTCACTGCGGGTCCTGTTCCCGAGGTCGCCGGATCTTGTGATGTTGATGATGGTTGTCCTCCCCGTGCTGATCCTGCAGGTGCCCCGTCCTCTGGCCCTCTTTTATGTGCCCTGCCTACGTGTGTGTTCCCTGCTGGTGGCGCTGGAGGTGATGATGGTGTCGAGGGTGGTTCCGCAGGTGGGGGTTGTGGTACGGGTCCCGTTGCGGACTCCTCGGAGCGTCCTCTTCCATCTGTCCCAGCACCTGCCTCCGAAGGTTTGTTCTCAGGAACAACCTCCTTTGGTACCTCTGGTACCTTAGCTGGTGGTACCTCTGGTTTCGTCGCAACAGGCTTCGCCGCTGCACCTGCAAAAAGGAAGAAAAAAGAGTAGATGATAAAAAAAACAAAGGACACAAGTGGTACAGAAAGAAGGGTC
>NW_012192666.1:30402-35256 GCF_000956335.1 Plasmodium fragile | reverse complement strand
ATTGGCCGCCGCACACAAACCTCGTCTGCACTCGTGTACACTTCGTCGTCCCCACCGCTACCGCTGCCGTCGTGGCCGCTACCACTGTCGTCGCTACCCACCTCGAACACACACGCACACCTCGATTGAAGCGCATCGTATGCTCCGCACTCGTTACGGCTGCACTTGTCGTGGACACCGCTCAACCGAAGTCGGCCAATGGACGTCGTTTGCTGTGCTGTTGTCGCCGCGTGTGCGTTGTTGTTGCCGTGGCGGCATCCATCCGCAGTCGTATCGGTGCCGGCCGTATTGGTGCTTTATCCCATCGGTCCTTACCTGGCGGTTCGTTTGGTGCTGGTGTAGCGCTTGCGACAGAGTTGGGTGCTGAGGCCTCACTGTCATCACCCTCTCGATTTCTACCTGTGACAGCGTCGATAGACTGCATGCATGCGCCATTGTCCTCCGCGCATTTCACTACTTCTTTCTGTACCTCCTCAACTATGGTCTTCAGTGCTTGGCCTAACGTACGTATAGCGTCTTTCTCCTCTGGCCTCAGGTCTGTGTTCTCATCCATGGTATGTGCATCGATTGTGCCGCCTACGCGTGCCCCTAATGGTTTCCTACATGTGCTTTGTATTTCGGGACCTGCAAAGTTGTCAGTCAAGCTCTGTTTGTTCTCTAACCAGGTCTGAATCATTGTCTCCATGTGGAAGTCATTGATTTGTATATCTGCAAACACTCCCTGTCCACATGTACCGTCGGTTATTAAACCACCCCCGAAGTCGGGTTCCGTCTCTTTCATGGTGTACCATGCATGATTGATGCCAAATTGACTTCTGCATTTAGATGCCAGCAATATGTTCATAAATATATTTACTATTGCGCACCTTATATGTGCCTTCAACTCTTCATCTTTAAGGTCTGTATGATCCCTGTGCCTAACGTGTGTACCCCACCCATTCATGAAAAATAATGCTCCTGACATGAGTGTGCACATAATTCTATCTGCGACTTTGTTCGCCATAAATATGATGCCGTTGCGTGAATTTTTGTAACCCTGGTCCAAACAACTAGATGCATAGCTGTCTATGTCCTCATCTTCCATATATTTCACAAATTGTTCCAGTTCATTTGTTATATCTTCCCCTAGGCTTTTCTGCATGGTGCACAAGGAACATATATGTTTGTGCATAATTGGCCACATTAGCTGTCTCTTGCATTTTCATATGTGCCCACACTGTTGCACGTAGTCCACAACTGTGGGTGTCCAATGTATTATTAATATAGAATTAGTGCACGATCGGATGCGTACAATTATATTTACAGGCATGTATACATACTATCATGTATAGAGGCTTTTATAATCACACTGCGCCCCACCTTCGTGGTCTTAGTAAATTACCGTATACAGTTCCTTTTGATCCACTAGACCCCTTTGCCGCACATATTGTGCTAATAAATGTCCCAACGTCGCATACTTCATATTGTCCGTATCATGAATCAATAGGGTGCAAAGGATGAAAGCATTATCGCTCAAATAACGGCTTGAGTATAATATGCGCACAATATGCTGTTATGTATTATTGAATCTCATATGGAATGGAACCTGTCTTCCTTGTAAGGTCCTTGCGGAAACATGTCCCATGAACAAACTATCCCCTCTTTGAATGTAATCGCACACCCTATAAAGCGTGGGGTGTGGAAGAAGGAAAAAAAGAAATGAAAAAAGGGAAACAAGAACAAAAAAAAAAAACGACAGGAAAAAAAGTACTACTACACTACCGTACACGCAACGCGTCATGAATATACCCCTCCCCCCTTTCTATACCGGTGTGCACGAAACGCCTGTCACACACACGTTGTCTCTGCGTACACCTCCAAACCGCGCAGTAATAACAACAACATCAAATTCTTCGTGCCGTGTTTACCGTCGTTGTGGCCTTGCTCCGGTCGTTCGTGCTGCCGCACAAAATATGTGTGTTCATGCTACTGCCCCCGCCCACTCTTCTGCCTCTCTGATCCTCACTCGAAGAATCCGTTTACCCGGCCGCGTTGGTCGACGCGTTTGCTCGGAGAGACAATCTCTCCGTCCTTTCTTACACTCGGCCGCGTTTGCGCGGGTACTTCGTCGAATCGTTTACCCGGTGGAAATCTGCTTTACCCGGCCGCTTTGGTCGACGCGTGTGCTCGGAGAGACAATCTCTCCGTGCTTTCGTACACTCAGGTACTTCGTCCAATCCGTCTTACCCTCGGCTCAATGCTGACGAGGCGACGTCGTCGAATCCTTGTTACACGTGGCCGCGTTGGTCGACGCGTTTGCTCGGAGACACAATGTCGGCGTTCATGCACGCAGCTACTTCGTCGAATATTTCTTACACTCGGGCAATCATTCGTCGAATACTTGTTACACCCGGCCGCGTGTGCTCGCTGACAATCGCGTTTACCCGGCCGCGTGTGCTCGCTGACAATCGCGTTTACCCGGCCACGTGTGCTCGGAGAGACAATGTGTACCTTCTTACACTCGGCTACAATGCGGTTTACCCGGCCGCGTGTGCTCGGAGAGACAATCGTCCTCCTTCTCACACTCGGACAATCCGTCGTCGAATCCGTGTTACACTCGGCTACAATGCGGTGTACGCGGCCGCGTTTGCGCGGAGACAAGCACCTTATACGCGAATGCGTATGCGCAGGCTATATGTGTTGTGCACTATACCCTTCGAATGCAGTTGCTCATGTTTTAATAATGAACTTCACATAAAGGAGAATTCTACCCCGTCATATTATTCATTTAAATCGACATTTTATATGCATTTAACCGGTACCACCCAGTTCCTATGGTCATGTTAAAAGAAGTGGACTACACAGAAAAAGAAACAAACAAAAGCAAAAGAACACAGCAGTAAGCAGAACAGAGCAGAAAAAGAAAAAAGGAAGGTATGGAATAATGCAAACCAGAAATATATTGCGTATATCACATAATGAAATAAAAGTGGTCTAATGTTAGCATGCGTTATGTCGCATGCATGAGCGCCGTCATGTTAATTGCAGAGCTTTTCCAATAGGTCATCCACATATAACTCCCTATCGTGCAAACGACATTCGACCTCGCACTGTTCTATGACTAATGCCAGGATAAGTATCCATGTTTTAGCGGTTAACGGTTTTTTCATGTACAGTTGCGGATGCAGTTGCGTCCGTTGTGCATTTCTCACGCGTAGCATATGTTCTGCGAACATTGCATATTCCACGCCAGGTACTTCGCCTTTTTGCGATGCTGTCTGCTGCTCTACATTATTCAACAAATGTTGGAACCACTCCTCCGCGTTATACATACGCATTTGCCGATGTTGTTTTGCAACCCATCCGTTCCATGCATCCAATTTCTTCATCGGCAGGATTGCTGCTTCACCGAGTGCACGCTGCCCGTGTACTCCGTGGTCTTCGTTGTCTTCGTTTGTCGCCATGTGATCACGCAGGTATTGTTTCCAGTCCGCTTTTAATTGCAAAAACCACGGCTGCGTCGTGCACTCCTGCAATAGGTGCGTGTGCCGGTCAATCCAGTTAATCCAATTAGTGCAGGCGGGGGCGTGCAGTTCATTCCGCGGGGAGGAGTGCGGGTCGGGTTCTGTATCTAACTGTATGGTTTCCATACAATTCCATCGGTCCTCTGCGTTAGGTTGACATGGGTCCGTTGCTAACTGTATGTTTTCCACACAACTGCATGGATCGGGGTCGTCTTCATGCGGTGCAGAAGGGTCCGTTTCTAACGGTATGTTTTCCATACAACTCCATCGGTGCTCTTCGTTAGGTGGAGAAGTGTCCTGTTCTAACTGTATGGTTTCCATACACTTCCATGGATCGTGGTCGTGTTCATTCGGTGGTAATCGATTTGTTGCGTCGATGTCAGTGGGTGGGTCGACGGTGGATGCAACATTGTTCCCTGATAAAGCCTGGTTTGTGGTAGGAGCATCCGTGAAACTACTATGCCCGTTTGCATCCCGCATCAAATCCTGTGCAATCTCCTCCACAACAATCTGCAAATAGTCGTGTTTGACGTTTTCCCATTCGGTCGCTTCACATTCGTTGAGCACTTCTAGATGTAGCTCGATGATCGTGCGCTTATGCACGCGTGGTTGGCGTCGTCGTCGTCGATCGGTAGCAGATGTAGGCCGCCTATCCCTAACCATCGTGTAACCGTAATCGGGTGGCGGAGCGTCGCCGCGTTGTAGATGCGCCAATATTTCTTCGTCGAGTGGCGGTGACGGCACGTCACGAACAGTTCGAAACTTTCGTCGTCGTTTGTGGCCGAGGTACGCAAAGTACTAAGCAGAAAAAGGGGGGTAAAGAGGAGGGTGAGGACGGTAGGATAAAAGGAATGAACGCGGATGTAGGAGTACATTTGTGTTAGAACGATCATGTATTGGAGCCCGGCGGGAGTTTCTGAGGTATAAACATCCTGCACATGCGGCATGCCCGCATTGTCGTGTATACTTACCTTCCATAGGAAAAAGGCAATGACGCCAATACCAACCACCGCGGGAATGATCGCAGGGGTGTACGGGATAAGGCCTCGAGGGTCGAAGGGTTTCGACGGAGGGAGGGTAGGAAGAGGTTGGTCTTTAGTTTCTGGAGTCTGGGCACCGGAAGGAGGGGAACCAGCTCCCTGTGGACCCCCACTGGAGCCAGTACCTGAGGTACCTGGTTGCGAAGTGCCCGTGGAGCCAGGTCCTGAAGAACCTGGGGTGTGTTCACCAGTAGAACCTGAACCGGATGGTTCTGAAGCAGAGGATGAGGAACTTCCACTTCCTCCCCCTCCCCCACCTCCTCCTGGTGCTCCTGGACCTCCGCCGCCACCGTGTTCAGTACCTGCTGTGG
>NW_012192666.1:21491-28331 GCF_000956335.1 Plasmodium fragile | reverse complement strand
TCCACCTTAGGTCCCGATGTGCCGGCTGCGGATGCTGGTGGCTCCTTTCTACTATTGTTCCCCGGCGGTGATCCTTCCTGTTGTGGTGGAGGTGGGGGTTGTTGTCCAGGTCCTGGTCCCTGACCCGGTCCTTGGCCTACTTTCCCGGATTCTCCGCCTGAACCTGCTGCAGGTGCTGATGGTGATGCTGACTTGTCCGCATCCTCTGATCCTGCTCCTGCAGGTCTCTCCGGTCCTTCATCACCTTTATTTCCCTTTGGTCCGGCAGGCCCTGCTCGTCCCCCCCCTGTGCCCTGAAGTCCCGTGGATCCTTGATCACTCTTCTTGTCCTTCGTTGGTGTCTTCTCTACAAAAAGGAGAAATATGGTAGAAAGATGATACAAAAAAACGACACAAGTGGTACAGAAAGAAGGGGGCCGGAACGGTTGGGTCACGTACCGGCCGTGTCGACTCGCTGGACTTCGTACTCGGTGAACTTGGGCTAGATGGTAGCAGTACAATTTTATTTGTCGCCGTTATCTCGTCACCGGTGGCTCGTCACCGCTACCTCTGCCGGCGCTACACAGTCGTCGCCGCTCCACACTCTTCTACACGGGGGCCGCCGCTCGCTCGGCTCAACGAGGGGGTGGCGTTGCGCCGCGTGTGCGTGGTGGCCGTCCATCCATATTCGGCTGTAACGGTGGCGGTAGTGTCCGTGCCGGCCTTGTTAGTATTCGCCGTATACGTATTTGGCTGTCACGGTGCCGGCCGTGTTAGTATGCGGCCGTATGTTGTTGTTCGACCGCATTCGTGTGCGTATTGTGCGTGTTCTTGTTGCCCCGTATGAGTAGCACTCTGTTGCTTTACTCTTCTTACCATTCGCGTCCTCTTCTGCATCCTCATCATGGTCGTCGTCTTCTTCGTCATCATCCTCATCATCATCATCGTCGTCCTCATCATCGTCGTCGTCGTCGGTATCATCTGCGGCAGACGGTACATTCATAGTTGCTCCGCTTCCGCTGGCCTTCGTCTTGTGTTCCCTGAGTTCCTCCTTGAATTTGTCCCCTGCGTTTGCAATTGTGGTGAAAACATTTTTTACTACGTCTGTCCAGTGGCCCTCTATGTGTACCCCTTGCGTAACCTGTTCCTTCTTCGGATCCTCATCGTCCATTGCGTCCCCTATTCGCATGTTTTTGTTCCACCTTCTTTTACAAGCGTTGTGTTCCCGTAGCTGTTCAAGTTGTTGTGCTACTGTGGGATTGTTCCTCAACCATTCCTTAACTGCCCCCTTTAGGTCTCCTTTTCCTATATTCGTATCCCCATACTGGTTCCTCTTGCATGTGCCTCCTGAGGTTCTTTCGTCGAACCCCCCAGGCATCTTCATTTTATCTATGATTTTCCATGCGTACCTTATGCCCTTGGAGTCTCCACACGTGGATTCACTTAGTAGTCTCTCGAAAACATGCACCAATATGCACTTCATAATTCCTTCAAAATGGTCGTCATTCTGGTGTCGCCGTTCTGCCCCTGTTCCTGCTGCCCCGTGCCAATCCATCATGAAATATAATGCGCCTACCATCAGTCGGCACTTCAGTACGTCGCCTACGGTATGTCCCATATACTTGGCGGTGTCGTTTTCCTTATAATCCCATCCCATGTTCTCGCAGCTCTTAGCCAATGCGTCCAATATGTGCCTGGTGCGTTCTATATGCCGCACGAAGTCCCGTAACACAGTTTCCATGTCCTTCCACAGAATTTCCTGCAGCGTACATAGTGAAGGAATAAAATACACACACACATAGTATACTCCTAATGTTTACCATTGTGTCCCACATTCATTACATTAATATCCTTAAAATTCATACAAACTGCTGCTGCCAGGGGTGCGTTTACTAATGGAATGACGTACATCGAAGTGCTTCTGGTTCCATAGTCCCCTCTTTGTGGCCCAGTATGCAAGAACGTCGGTAACAAATTTTTCCATGGTAGTATGATGTATGTGTTATTATTTCTTCATTAAAAATATAGAACATGCAGACAGAAAAATATGCGTGCTCACTTGCATCGTACACATAGGTGCCGTAGGCATACGAACATGTAACTCATTGGAAGTACATTCTGTCATTGACAGGAATGAATAATAAGGCTTCACGTATATGTAGAGTCGAGGTAACTCTGCATGTGATATAAATAAATCCAAAGATAAATGTCGGACTAATTTTACATAAAACATTGTACATAATTATTTCTAACACTTGTTGTATGAGAACTGCACTCTATAGTGTATACCGAGAAAAAGCTGTAGCAGATGGAACACGCTGCCGTCTGAGTTTCATCACACGGGCACCTAAAAAACAATTCCTAACAATACTATCGACCATTGGAGTTGCCCCTCAGGAATTAGTGCACAATGAGGCAGACAAGGTTCCGTATGGTGTAGTGTAGAAGTGGCGTTACGTCCGTTCGCCTGTATGTATCCTCTATCTCACTCTTATGCGGTTACTATGTGATACATAAATTAAAGTAAAAAAAAGGAAAGGGACACGCCGCCTAAGAAAAGGGAAAAAACAAAACAAAATGAATCAAGTACAGGAAAAACAATATTGGCAAAACAGAAACTATATATATATATGCTCTTCCGTGCCGCGCTGCATAAGTTCTGTGTAGGAGTTCTCTGTACTTATATTAAAAGAATAAACATAAAAGAACAACCATAAAAAAAAATGCAAAACCAGAGGCAAAACAAGAGAACAACATATGCTTACAAATGCATAACAGCATGCTCTACACAATAGTCAGAAGACGCGCTCGCTTCCACAGATGAACAATCTCCCCAAGCAAAGTACCAAAACGGAAAAAAGAATAGAAAGGAAAAAATAGGAAAAGTACACTACACACAACGCGTCATGAATACCCCCGCCCCCGTTTCTACACCGGTCTCCACTAAACGCCTGTCACACACACTGTCTCTGTGTGCGTACACTAAATCCCTTGTACACTAAAACCGCAGTAAGAACAACAACATCAAATGCTGCTGCCGTCCTTGCTACCGTCGTTGCTGCCGTCCTTGCCGTCGCTGCCGTCTCCGTCACACCCGTTCTCCGTCACACCCGTTCTCCGTCAGACGCGTTCTCCGTCAACGTCGTCTCCGTCAACGCTTGTCCGTCAACGCTTGTCCGTTACACCGTCTGCGTGAACGTGTGTCGCGTCAAGGCTTGTGCGTGTGGCTGCCGCCGTCTTGGTGCTGTCAAAGCAAGGGGGGAAAAAAGTACACTACACTACGTACTCCCTCACAACGCCATAACAAATAACTTCCTACCTAAGTCGTATCAACGCACATATTCTATATATATGTAACCTCTGCAACCCAGGCCCCATAGGTATATTAGTAGAGGGGGACAGCATAACAAGAAAGAAACAACAGCAAAGGCAAACAGAAGTAAACAGAAAACCCAAACGAAAAAAAAAACAAGAAGATATAGAATAATGTAAACCCGAAATGCATTATGTATATCACATAATGAAGTACAAGTGGTCTAATGTTAGCATGCGTTATGTCGCATGCATATGCCGCGTCCTCCTAATTTCAGAGCTTGTCCAGTAGTTCATCTACATATAACTCCTTCTGTTGCATACTACTCTCGACCTTGCATTCTTCTATGACTAATGCCAGGATCAGTATCCATGTTTGAGCGGTTAACGGTTTTTTCATGTACAGTTGCGGATGCAGTGGGTCGATGCATGGGTCGGCTGCATGGATCGAGATGGACTCGGTGAACTGCGTCAGGCGGCCGCAAGCGAACGGTGAGGTGGACTGCGTACTCGGTGACCTTGGACTAGATGGTAGCAGTACACTTATGTTTTCGCCGTCATCTCGTCGTCCGCTCGTCGTCGTCACCGCTACCGCTACCGATGACGTCGTGCTCGCCGCTCATCGCACAACCAAAGTGGGGCGGCTGCCTCATGGCCGCTGTGCTGCTCTTCCCCCGCATGTGCGTGTTGTGCCAGCCGTGTTTTGTTGTGGTGGCGGCATCCATATGCGACCGTATCGAGCCGTAATATTAGTATTCGTGGCGGTCGCATCGATCTGCCCTGGCTGTGCTGATGGTGTGGCCGACAGTTCTGTAGCTGCTGGTGGTGCAGGAGCGACCCGGGACGATTCCCACCTACCGTGATGTGTCGGTCCTGGTGGTGATGGCGACGTTGTCTGTACCGTACCTGTGCTGTCTTTCCGGATGTCACTGCGCGCGCTAACTTTCTCCTCAGCGGCCGTTATCTTGCCCATTATATCGGCGAATACTCCGTCCTGTTCGCTGTTTTCCGTTAATTGTTGCACTAGTTGCTTCTTCTTCTCCGGTTCCAAATCCTGCCCTTGTTCGACTAACTGCGTTAGTACTAGGTTATCCTGCTTGTTAAACATTCTAGCAGCCGGTATACTGCTCTCGCTTTGTATTCCTGGGTCCCTGCCCCGTGCCCCATGTTGTGGCCCTGCCTGACACATTCCTTGTGCTGTCCCTTCAATACTTCCTCCCCCAAACTTCAGTTTCCACCGTTGTATCCACCTTGCCATAGTGGCTGCAACAAACTTCGATCCAACCATTAGAGTCTCGTATCCCATTTCCTTGCAAAGTTTACTTCCGTCACTATGTGCACTCAACGCCCTGAGCATGTCCATGTGCGTGGCTACCGCTGCAATAATTTCCCCTGCGCTACAATTATTCTTAAACAATTCCGCCATAGCAATGTTCCCAACCATACACCGAACATAATCCTCAAAGTCCGCATCCTGCGGAAATATACGCAGCGTTTCCCATTTTCCCCCAGAATTATGTCTCCTATCCATAAATAAAAATATGTTTACAATACGCCGGCAGACCAGTAATTGCGCCCTGTTTTTCTTGAACGTCCAGTCTGGGTTTGCTGTTTCGCACACGGCGTCGCGGGAAGTATCCCTGCTGTTTATACTTGTGGCTAACACTTGGAACAGAGTGTGTATATCTATCCATAGTTTCTCCTGCGGATATACGAATATAATATGTTTATTACCACATATACCACTGTCGCCTATGATTCTCGCTCAGTTTTTATTTTCGAATGCATATACCCCTATATTCCGTTGTGTGACTCTAGCTCTTGCGCTGCCGCGCCCGCTGTCGCGCCATCTGCGCCCTTGTCTTACACTGTATTCTTGGTGCGTCCGCAGTTTTCTTCGTTCGAACCATTTCCTAAGGTGCTGTGTGAAATCCGCCACACCTGGCTGACTATTCGCCATGATACTGTAATTGCCAAATACCAATATTATATCTATATTGCGGACATCTCAAAATCACGCGATGGTCCTAATGCCTGCTGTATAGAATCAACGTGCCCGAGTCCTATGCTTTCCCTTGCAGAATATGATACTGTTGGAAATATTTTCTTTCACATAAATCTAGCGTAAACTTCGCTTTATCCTTGTTCCAAGTTATAACAACATAATCCATATGATAGAAAAAACAAAAAATACCAAAAAACAATTAGTGTGTCCGACGTCACCATCCCCCTTTCTCCCACCCTAATACACAGGTTTGGGTCGCACGTTCCTTTCTCAAAGTTCGCAGGATGCAGAGACTGGGTTCCGGGTTTAAGTTGTTTGGACCTAGAAGGGAAAGCGCAAGAAAAGAATGGGAAGAGAAGGAACAGAAGGAAAAAAGACTAGAAAAAACAAAAAGAAAAAGAGAGGAAAAAAACAAAGTACTACTACACTACCGTACACACAACGTCATGAATAACGCCCGCCGCCCCCTCTGCCGCCCTTTGTCCACTAAACGCCGTCACACGCTGTGTCTCTCTGTGCGTACACCTAAAACGAACAACAACAACATCAAATTCTTCTTCCGTCGTGGCTGCCGTCATCGCGTCACGACGTCTCCGTCAACGCTTCTCTGCGTCAACCCCTTCTCCGTCAACGCTGGGCTCCGTCAACGCCTCTTCCGCCAACGCCTGGTCCGTCAATGCTTCTCCGGCAACGCTTCCGGCACGCGGCTACTTCGTCGAATACCCCTTACTCGGCCACGTTTGCTCGCACACAATAGCCGTGCTTACTCGGCCGCTTTGGTCGACGCGTTTGCTCGGAGAGACAATCCTCCTCCTTTCGTACAATCCGCTACTTCGTCGAATCGTTGTTACACGCGGTTGCGTCGTCGTCGGGCGGCACCTGATGCAGGCCGCGTATCCCTAATTATCGTGTAGCCGTAATCGGGTGGCGATCCTCGTTGTAGATGCTCTAGAATTTCTTCGTCGAGTGGCGGTGACGGCACGTCACGAACGGTGCGAAACGTGCGTCGTCGTTTGGCGAGGTGCGCAAAGTACTAAGCAGAAAAAGGGGGGTAAAGAGAAGGGTGGGGACGGTAGGATACAAGGAATGAACGCGAGTGTAGGAGTATATTGGTTCGAACGATCATATATTGGAGCCGGTTGGGATGTTCTGAGGTATAAACATCCTGCACGTGCGGCATTCCCTGATTGCCGTGTATAATTACCTTCCAAAGGGAATAACCAAGAAGGGCGACGATAACGGAAGCGAGAAAAAACAGCACGGGAGTAGTGGCGGTAAGGACCATGCCGGTCAGGTC
Organism: Plasmodium fragile; assembly: GCF_000956335.1. Classification (NCBI taxonomy): domain Eukaryota; phylum Apicomplexa; class Aconoidasida; order Haemosporida; family Plasmodiidae; genus Plasmodium; species Plasmodium fragile. The sequence goes on along the minus strand of NW_012192666.1, from coordinate 21,738 downwards.
GGGGACAGCATAGTCACGTGGAGTCTCACCGGATGAACTGACTTCTCCATCTGCTGGAACCGGTGGTACGAATCCTCCTGTGGCACCTTCTATGTTGAGTGCAGGTGAAGCGAGGTCAAGTTCGAACTGCTTAGTGCCCCCCTGGGTAGTATTCCCTGTGTCCTGATCATTCTGATTACTGGAGCCAGAGGTTAACTGACTACCACCACCTCCACCACTACTACCTCCTCCACCACCACTACCACCT
>NW_012192666.1:10326-16989 GCF_000956335.1 Plasmodium fragile | reverse complement strand
ACCTCCTCCACCACCACTACCACCTGCCGTTACTTCCCCACCAGAAACTCCATCCGCCAAATCAGCATCACTGAAACTGCCACTACTACCCGATTGATTTGGGTTCGGGTTCGGTTTTGGTTTGGGTGGATTGAGAGGAGGGGGGTCATCGTTGCCGCCATCGATGACGGCATCGCCTGAACATGTGGTGAATCGGCAGACAGGGAAAGGGCAGGAAGAAGTATGTGATGAAACGGAAGTTTTGTGCGGTAGCTGGCCAGGGTTGACTGTGATTGGGCACACGGTCGGCACCATTGGTGCGACGGGAACGATGGGCAGGAAGGACGGAACGGCGAGGCAGTGCACGGGGTAGGGTGGTTACGGTACCACCCGGGAAAAGACTCGCTGTGTCTCCCACACACAACACGCAACACACACAGTGTGTGTCAACCTGTCGACGTGTGTCGACGTCTGTACGGCGCTCTACCTGCCGCGGCGGTAACTCGACCTCCCGCGGCCGACCCGTTGCTCGGCCACTGACTGCGCCGCTCACTCTCATTCGACGTTTGGTTTCTCTCTGTGTTCTCTCTCCCTCTGTGTCTGCGGAAATTGTTGTTTCATTTTTTTTTGTCTCCGCGGAAAAGTTTTTGTGTCTTGGGTTTTTTTGTCTGAGTTCGCCCTTTGCTAAATGTTCATTAGTCGTACCTGGGGGTACTTGTGAAACTTCAGGAGACGTCCCTGCGGATATTCTGATCGTGCGGGAACTAGCAGGGAGACCCACAGGACCCTTTCCGTCGTATTTTTCGGAGCCGTCCGGTTGGTTCACTCCTGTCCCTGCGTTTGCAAGGTCCTCCTGCTTCTGAAGACAATCAAGAACCTTGTCATGGTCAGTCTGATCCTCACTGCATTTCTCTTTGTTCTCCTCAGTTTTTTTCTTCGAGTCCCTTAATGTCTTACCTTTGCCCTTTGAGGTTCCTTCCGCAGATGAATCTGCTTTTGACGTTGGTGAATGCGCGTCCGGGCCCTCTTGTGTGGGTTTAGGAGGTGAAGGTGGTGGAGGTGGGGGGGGTTGTTGTCCAGGTCCAGGTCCCTGACCTGGTTGTTGCCCACCTGCCGCTGCGGCCGGTGGTTCCTTTGGTGGTCCTGATGGTGCCTGCTCTGGAGATGCCGGCGCTGGAGGTGGTGATGGTGTTTCCGCAACGTCCTCTGATCTTGCTACTGTGGCAGGTGTGGAGGGTGTTGTAGTTGTCCCTGCTTCTGGTTTTGTTTCTTTTCGTTTCTCTTCTTCCGTTTGTCCTAACAATGACGGTAATATAGGAGCATATGGGTGTGTAACACTTGCCGCATGAATGGAGAGATGCAGGGGGCGCACGCGGTGGACGGAGGTGATAGCAGTACAACTTTTATTTGTTGTCGCCGTCATCTGGTCCGTCATGTCGTCCGCCGTCCCACTGCATCCCTCATCTCGTCTCCGGTGCCTCGTCGCCGCTGCCGTCGTCGTGGCCAGCGCTCATCGCAATCGGTCACCGTCAACGAAGTGTTGTTGTGGCGCCGCGTGTGCGTTGTTGTTGTGGTGGCGGCATCCACATTCGGCAGCACGGAGTCGTGTGCGGTCGTACAGGCCGTACGATGCGTATTAGGCCGTGTTCGTATTCGGCCGTATATTCGTATGCGTGCGGCTCCCTTAGCTCGTACCTGTCGGTCCCGGTGTTGTTACCACCGGTGTGGTCGCTGCTGCTTTGGCGGCGGCTGCTTGTGCAGCGGCAGTCTGCGCGATCACTTTTTTTAATTGGTCTTCCACTTCCTCGATTTCTTTTTGTATTTTTTGCTCGATGTCTTCAGCATTCTTGTCGTCTTCGTCGTGCACATCAGGATCCGGGGGTGCTGGCCCAGTGGACCCGCTCAATTGTTTCTCCTCGTTCTGCATCTGTTCCTCCAGGTCTTTCAAAATTCCTGCAACCTGCTGCTTTACGTCATGTTTCGTTTGGTTGTCTTTGTCCTTTTGCTGTTCCTGCTGTCTCGGTCCGACCTCTAGCTTTACCTGTGCTCCCTTACACCCATCGCTTATTTGTTCCTGTGCAAGTTTCTCCTTCATCTGTTTGTTCTGTTTTAACCATGTCTGCATCTTATTCCTCATGGGCCAGTTCCGTAAATTGATATCCCTGTACATACCGCGCTTACAATGGTCTTCCCCCAATTGTTCTTTTAACGCATCCCAAATTATCTGTGTTGTGTACCATGCATAATATGTGCCCCACCAACCCTCGCATCCATATGTCCTCAGTATCTCGTTATATACGTCCACAATCGTGCATCTCATTAACCCCTTTATCTCCTTATTTTGGTGATCGTGGCCTACGTTCTGCTTTACCTCACTGCTCCACGCATGTGCAAAATATAGCGCTTGCGTCATGAGTCTGCATATAACTCTTTCTGTGCGCCTGCTCATTTCCCTTTGTGGTTGGTTCGGCTGTCCGTCATCTATTGGATGCTCCCAGTATGCATTCTCACAGTTCTTAGCATTGTCGTACTGACTATCATCGTTCATATCCGTAATAAAAAGCCCAAGTTGTGTTTGTATATCTTCCCATAAAGCAGCCTGTGGTTAGCAGAATGCACATATATATGTGGTCGCACAGTATTATTCACCAACCGTTGCAATCATCTAATTATAATTGGCCCTTGCTGCCTGTTACATGTAAATGTGCCGTATGCGGTACATATGAAGCACGCACTGTCCCGACATGCTGCCTCGCTGAAGTATGCTGCTCTTATCCACACATATGTACGGCCTGGTGCACACTGCCGCACGCGGCCTGTATGCATATGAAATTACCTGAAAATCCCCAGTATCCTGCGTTAGTCCCCTATCCTTCGCATACCGTGCCAACATAGCCGCTAAAGTTTCCGCCATGCTTCTCCTATTATAACAACATAGAAAACATCATACCTTGCAGAATGCGCGTACCCGTCTACATATGTTGCACAAGTGCATTACGCACAATGTCTACGTATCCAATGTAATCCTGTATATCCACTGCACATGAAAATTCTTCCTAAAGGAACTCTAGCATCCACGTTAAGAGACAAGGGTATGTATCACAAAAATCATATAATGTATGGCTACATGTAAACTCCTTTTTCTTATATTAAGAATAAGGAACACTAAAAACAAAAATAATAAATACGAGTAAAAAGAAGAACAAAAATAAGATAGAAATAAATGAAATAAAAAAAAAAAAAAAAGAAAAGACATAAAAAAAAAGGAGAGCAAACAAACAACATATTCCTACAAATTCATAACAACATCTTGTAAACAATTGAGAGCAGGCTCTGTCTCTCTTCTACACATGAACAATCTCCCCAAGTAGAGTAGAAAAATCACAAAAAACAAAAAAGAACAAAGAAAGGAACAAATACAAAAAACACTACACACAACGTCATGAATAATACACCCCCCGCCAGTTGTCTACACCGGTCTCCACTAAACTCCTGTCACACACTGTCTGTCTGTGTGCGTACACAACCAAACCGCAGTAATAACAACAACATCAATTTGCCCTACTGGCCGCGTCCTTGTTACTGGGCTACGTCGTGGAACAATCCGTTTACCCGGCCACGTTTGCTCGGAGAGACAATCTCTCCCTCCCTTCTTACACTCGGACAATCCGTCGTCGAACAATCCGTTTACCCGGCCACGTTTGCTCGGAGCGACAATCGCTCCTCCTTCTTACACTCGGCACAATGCTTACTCGGCCACTTCGTCCAATCGGTGTTGCACTTGGCCGCGTGTGCTCGGAGACACAATCTCTACTCCTTCCTTCACTCGGACAATCCTTCGTCGAGTCCTTCTTGCACGCGGCCGCTTTGGTCGACGCGTTTGCTCGGAGAGACAATCTCTCCTCCTTTCTTACACTCGGCTACTTCGTCGAATGCTTCTAACACTCGGCGACAATGTGCTTTACCCGGCCGCGGTGCTCGACGCGTTTATTCGGAGAGACAATCTCTCCTCCTTCTTACACTCGGCTACTTCGTCGAATCCTCCTTACGCGCGGCCGCGTTGTTCGACGCGTTTGCTCGGAGAGACAAGCTGTCCTGCTTCTTACACTCGGCTGCGTTGTCGACAATCGGGTTTACCCGTGCGCGTTTGCTCGGAGAGACAATGTCTCCCTCGTTTCTTACACTCGGACAATCTCCGTTTACCCGGGCCGCGTCTGCTCGGAGAGACAATCTGCTGCTCCTTCGTGCACGCGGCCGCTTTGGTCGACGCGTGTGCTCGGAGAGACAATGTCCCCGTCCATGCACGCGGCTACGTCGTCGAATCCTTCTTACACTCGGACCGATCGTGCGCTCGCAGAGACAATCTCTCCTCCTGCTGGCACGCGGCCACGTTTGCTCGGCTACTTCGTCGAATCCTTCTTACACTGGGCCTCGTTGCTGGGACAATCGGCTTAACCGGCCGCGCTTGCGCGGACAGACAATGCTCCTCCGTTCTTACATTCAGCTACTTCGTCGAATGCTTCTTACACGCGGCCGCTCTGGTCGACGCGTTTGCCCGGAGAGACAACCTCTCCTCCTTCTTACACTGGGCTACGTCCGCGGACAATCGCGTTTACCCGGCCCCGTGTGCTCTGAGAGACAATCCTCCTCCTTTCTTACCCTCGGCACAATGCTTACTCGGCTACGTTGTCGAATGCGTTTTGCACGTGGCCACGTGGTCGAACCGCGTGGGCTCGGAGAGACAATCTCTGCGTATACTCGAATGCGTAGGCGCGTTCTGTATGTGTGCTGCACCATACCCTTAGAATGCACGTGCTCAGCTTTTAATAATTAACTTCACATAAAGGAGAATTCTACCCCTTCATATTATTCATTTAAATCTACATTGTATATGCAGTTGACGTGTACCCACCTGTGGCTATGGTCATGTTAATAGAAGTTGACTACACAGAAAACGAACAGAACAAGGCAAAAGTAAGCACAAGTAAGCAGAACAGAGCAGAAAAAAAAAAAAGAATGTATGCAATAGTGCAAACAAGAAATATATGATGTATATCACATAATGAAGTAAAAGTGGTGTACGATTAGCATGCGTTATGCCCATTTGTGTGCCCCGTCATCCTAATGTCACAGTTGCTGCAATAGATCATCGACATATAACTCCGTCTGCTGCAAACGGCTGTCGACCTCGCACTGTTCTATGACTAATGCCAGGATCAGTATCCATGTTTTAGCGGTGAAGCGTGGTTTCATATGAGGTTGTTGATGCAGTTGCGAGCGTGGTGCAACTGTCACTCTTAGAACATGTTCTGCGGCCATTACATGTTCCACTTCTAAGTCGTTGTCGACTCCATGTACTTCGCCTGTTGCCGGCACTGTCGCCTCCTGTACATTAGTAAACAAATGTTGAAACCACGCCTCCTGGCCATACATACTCATTTGCCGATGTTGTTGCGCTACCCATGCTTTCCATGCGTCAAGCTTGTTTATCTGCAGGGTTGCCGCTGCACCGAATTCACTATGGCCGTATAATCCGTTATCCTCGTTTGCCACCATGTGCGCACGCAGGTATTGTTTCCATTCCGATTTGATTTCATTGAACCATGTTTGCCCCGTGCACTCCCGCACAAGGTACTTGTTGCGGTCAATCCAACGGAGCCACGTGGTAGTGTGTACTGTGGGTGTGTCCGTGACGGTGTGGCTTGTGACTGTGTGTTGTGTGATGTCGGGCTGAGGATGATCACATGTGGGTGTGTCTGTGACTGCGTTACCGGAGCCTGGTGGTTGTGTGATTTCGGGCTTAGGATCCTCACATGTGGGTATGTGCGTGACTGTGTCGCATGTGGGGCTGTCTGTGATGTCGGGCTGAGGATGATCACATGTGGGTGTGTCTGTGACTGCGTTACCGGAGCCTGGTTGTGGTGTGATTTCGGGCTTAGGATCAGCACATGTGGGTGTGTCTGTGACTGCTTTACATGTGGGTATGTCTGTGATTTCGGGCTTAGGATCCTCACATGTGGGTATGGCCGTGACTGTGGCGTGTGTGCTTGTGTGTTGTGTGATGTCGGGCTGAGGATGATCACATGTGGGTCTGTCTGTGACTGCGTCACCGGAGCCTGGTGGTTGTGTGATTTCGGGCTTAGGATCAGCACATGTGGGTATGTCCGTGACTGTGTCACGTGTGGGTATGTCTGTGATTTCGGGCTTAGGATCCTCACATGTGGGTATGTCCGGGACTGTGTCGTGCGTGGGTATGTCTGTGATGTCGGGCTGAGGATGATCACATGTGTGTGTGTCTGTGACTGCGTTACCGGAGCCTGGTGGTTGTGTGATTTCGGGCTTAGGATCCTCACATGTGGGTGTGTCTGTGACTGTTTCGCATGTTGGTATGTCTGTGATGTCGGGCTTAGGATCATCACATGTGGGTATGTGCGTGACTGTGTCACATGTGGGTCTGTCTGTGACAGTGTCGCTTGTGACTGTGTGTTGTGTGATTGCGGGCTCATGAGCAGCACAGGTGGGTGTGTGTGTGGCTGGATCGGGGTCGTGTGCATTCGGTGAACAAGGGTCCGTTGCTAACTGTATGTTGTCCATACAACTCCAGGGATCGGGGTCGTGTTCATGCGGTGCAGAAGTGTCCGTGGCTAATTGTATAGTTTCCATACAACTCCATGGATCGAGGTC
>NW_012192666.1:0-9531 GCF_000956335.1 Plasmodium fragile | reverse complement strand
TCTTCGTTAGATGCAGAAGGGTCCGTGGCTAATTGTATGGATTCCATACAACTCCAGGGATCGGGGTCGTGTTCATGCGGTGCAGAAGTGTCCGTTTGTAACTGTATGGATTCGATACAACTCCATGGATCGGGGTCATGTGGTGGACATGGATCTGTTCCTTCGGTGTCAGTGGGTGGATCCAGGGTGGAGGAAACATTGTTCCGTGATAAACCCTCGTTTGGCGTAGCAGCATGCGGGGAACTACTGTGCCCGGTTGCATCGGGCTCCAAGTCACGCGCAAACTCCTGCGCAAACTCCTGCACGAGTATCTGCAAATAGTCGTCTTTGACGTTTTGCCATGCGGTCACTTCACATTCGTTGAGCACTTCTAGATATAGCTCGATGATGGTGCGTTTATGCACGCGTGGTGGGCGTCGTCCTCGATCGGCAGCAGATGCAGGCCGCCTATCCCTAATCAAGGTGTAGCCGTAATCGGGTGGCGGCAGGTCGCCGCGTTGTAGATGGTCGAGTATTTCTTCGTCGAGTGGCGGTGACGGCACGTCACGTATAGTTCGATATGTTCGTCGTCGTTTGGTGAGGTACGCAAAGTACTAAGCAGAAAACGGGGGGTACAGAGCAGGGTGAGGACGGTAGGATAAAAGAAATGAACGCGGGTGTAGGAGTATATTGGTTAGAGCGATCATATATTGGAGCCGGTGGGGAGTTTCTGAGGTATAAACATCCTGCACGCGCGGCATGCCCGCATTGTCGTATATACGTACCTTCCAGAGGGAATAACCAAGAAGGGCGACGGTGACGGCAGTAAGAAAAAACAGTATCGGAGTAGTGGCGGTAAGGACCGCGGCGGTTAGATCGGGGGGTGTGCGTCCACTGCCACCTTCAGGTTGACCTGGATGGATAATTATTTCATCACGTGGTATAACGCGTAAGGGTGGAGGTGCATATGATCCCTCAACGCTGCTACCATCGAGTTCTGGCAACTTGAGGTTGAATGTAGGGTCCTTCTCTTCCCCGGGGAGCTGTTCTCTTCTTGCGGATCCCGGGATGGACGTTGAAGGCGGGGGATCCACATATATTTCATCGTCCTGTATGGTCCACCTATGGGTAGGGTCCGTGTCAGTAACGGGTGTACTGGCGTCACCACGTGCACCTGTTTCACGAGATGGACCTGGTACACCTGGTGTACCCGCGTTTCCGTCATTTCCTGTTGTTGTGGGTATGCTGGATGGTGCGGGCGGTGAATCCTCCGGACCTTTACCTGTCGTGTCCGGTGTATTTGCAGTACCTGTGAGTTTGAACGAAAAGGAAGAATATGGAAATAACTCAAGTGTTGTGCGGTGGATGGTTGGCCACACGGTTGGTGCCATGCTCGGTCGTGTATACGGTCGGCACCATGGTCCAGTCGCTGCATTGTTCGACCACACGGTTGATCACGGTTCGTTGCGGTCGTTTCACGGGTTGACCGCAGGTCGGTTGACGAGGCAGGAGACAGACCGGAGGGTACGAGGACGGATGGGCAAGGTGCCACCCCGGGGAAAAGACTCTCTGTCTCTCCCACACAACACACACAACACATCACACAACACAACACAAAGTGTGTGTCTCGCGACTTCTACCCATCTACGTGTCGACGTCTCTACGTCTCTCTACTTCCCCGCGGCTGGCCCATCGCTGACGCTCTGTCGCTTGCACTCTCATTCGACGTGTGGTTTCTCGCTCTCTGCCCCGCTCTCCGTGGTGTCTGTCCGTGTTGTCTCTCCGTGTTGTCTCTCCGTGTTGTCTCTACGGAAATGTGGGTGCTTTTGTTTTTTGTTATTTCGCGTGTGGACTAAATGAAAAGGAGGATAGTGTTGGGCTTTTTTTTGTTTTGTTGTTTTTTTTCTGCTGTTCTTCCTTTTCCCTTAGATAACCCAGCGAGGGTACTATCATAAGGCATCCAGCACGTTGTCAACACCTCCGGAGGAGCCGTTGCGGCTGCTGCTCTGTGGACTGTCGCAGGTACCTGTGGAAGATGGAGCTCTCTCGTGCTCCCTGATGTTGTTAACTGTTGCACATGACGGTTGACCGGGATAGGAATAGGGAACTGTCGTGACACTAACGCGGGATCCTTCATGTGTCTCTGCACCAGAGGCTGCAGAACTGGACTTCGCGTGCTTACACTCGTCCTCACCTGTGGCATCCGTCGATGTCCCTGCTGGCTGCGCTGGTGCTGTGTCCGTTGATGCTGTCCCCTCACCCTCTGATGTCCTTGATGGAGGAGGAGGTGGTGGTGGCGTTGCTGGTAATACTGGGGATGCCGGTGCTTGCGGTGTCTTGCCTGCTGCAAATAAAGCAAGGAAGTAAAACGACAAAATGGTACAACAAAGGACACAAGTGGTACAGAAAGAAGGGGCCGGGACGGTGCGCTCAGGTAGCGGCAGCAAGCGTACGGTGACATGGTATGGTAGCAGTACACTTTTATTTGTCGCCGTCATCTCGCGGCCGCGGCATCCGGCGACCCGCTGCATCCCTCATCTCGTCTCCGGTGCCTCGTCGCCGCTACCGCTGCCGTCATGGCCGATCAACGTCAACGACGTCGTTTGCTGTGCTGTTGCACAACGCTGTGCTGTTGTGCTGTTCCGCCGCGTGCGTGCGTTGTTGTGGGGTGCTGTGCAGCTGTTTGCGCACCGCGGTTCCCCCGTGCGTTGTTATTTGCCCCGCGTGCGTGTTGTTGTTGTTGGCGGAATCCATATGGGCCATCCGGGTCGTATTCGTAATATTCGTGTGCGGGGCGTATTGGTGCTTTGTCCCCATCGGTCCTTACCTGGTGGTACTGGTGTTCCAGCCGGCACAGTAGCCGCCGTGGCGGATTTGGCGGGCGCCGACTCCGACGTCCCGGATGGTGATGACGATGAAAATGTTGATGATGTTGTCGATGATCCGGATGATGACGATGTTGTATGTGTACCTGGGGATGGTGTGCTTGCTGCTGTCGTCACTTTTTTGTTTGTCTCCGATTCCACTTCTTCAATTGCTTCTTTCAACTTCTTCATTATATTATCCGTATCAGTCAGTCCCTGTATCTGGTTCAACACTGCTGTCGCGTCCTCCTTGGATAATTCATGTTTACTAGCGGCCAACTTTTTTAAATCGTCCGGACTAATTGGCCCGTGTGCACCCTTGCTGTCTGGCTGTTCGTGTGTATCCTGCCCGCTGTTGGTGCCTGCCTGAATTGTGGTGTGGTCGGCACAAGAGGCGTGCACATAATCGGCCATGATTTCGTGCCACCGAGTACTGTCATTGTGTATCCATGCCTGAATTGTCTTTCCTACCAATTTGTGCCCTATTTGTAGTGTATCGAAATCCAATCCGTTGCATGCACTATTACTAGTGTACACTTGGTACGTTGGCCTCATAGCGGCTGTGGCCGCGCGTGCATAGGGCACTAAGGTGTTGAAGTCACACAGCGGTGCAAATTGTTTGGCTAAAGTGACGTATCCTACCATGCACCTCATGAATGGGTGTATCTGGTCCTCAGGCGGATTTGCAGCCGAATTCGTGCCGTGCTCTGGTGGAATACCTTGGATAAAATAGTAAACTTTCATGATGTCCTTGCATAAGGATGAATCCTCCACGCGTATTTGTTCCATCCCCGCATCCGTCACGATCTGTCCGCACAAGGGCTCTAGTTCTAGCCTGTGTTCCTCCATTGCATCCAATAACGCGTCATATACTATTTTAACGTCTCCCCAGAATATTTCCTACAACAAACACGTAAAAAATACGTAGATGTATACATAATTCTGCTTGTTGCATGATCACGTCAACGCCTATATTCCGCTACTGTAAATGTATGTAAATGTACAAGTCGCTCCCATTTTACCCTTAGTGTACTTAACTTACGCTGAAACTTCCCTTCCCAGTATCGCCCTCTTGCTCATCTGCCCTTATTGCCCTTTTCGTAGTATAATGCACCAATAGGTCCCGTAATGTCGCGGCCATCTTGCCTCTATTACTTTAACTGTGTATTCAACTGTTGTGGCACATATTACACTGCCTCACAGTTCGTGTGCGTGTACACAACTACCCTGGGCTTTTCACAGTAGTGGCTGTGTTCACATTAATAAAACATATGCGTGAACTGAACGCTGTAGAAGAAGTGTATGCTTCATTAATAATTGCTAAACAGGGGGGAAAAAGAAAATAAAAAAACACATATATTGGAAAACAGAACAAAAAGGAATAATGGAAAAAGAAAAAAGAATACAACAAAGAACCAAAAAAAAGCATGCATAAAATTAACGAGAAGAACGAAAAAAAAACAGTACTACTAAACTACCGTACACACACACAACGCGTCATGAATATACACCCCCGCCCCGCAGTCTACACCGGTCTCCACTAAACGCCTTCACACATGTTGTCTCTGTGTGCGTACACTTAAACCCCTTGTACACTAAAACCGCAGTAAAAACAACAACGTCAAGTTCTTCTGCCGTCGTACACTCGGCTACAATGCGGTTTACGCGGCCACGGCGCGCGCAGGCAATGTCCTTATACGCGAATGCGTGGTCGCGTGCTATATTAGTTGTGCACTATACCCTTCGAATGCACTTGCTCAGCTTTTAATAAATAATTTCCCATAAAGAAGAATACTACCCCTTCATATTATTCAGTTAAGTCTACATTTTATATGCATGTAACCGGTACGCACCTGTTCCTATGGTCATGTTAAAAGAAGTGGACTACACAGAAAAAGAACAAAACAAGGCACAAGTAAACAGCAAGTAAGCAGAACAGAGCAGCAAAAAAAACAAGGAGGTGTAGAATAATGTAAAGTAGAAATATATTATGTATATCACATAATGAAATAAAAGTGGTCTACGGTTAGCATGCGTTATTTCGCATGCATATGCGGCGTCATACTAATGTCGCATATTCTGTAATAAAGCATCCACATATAACTCCGTCTGCTGCAAACTGCATTCGACTTCGCACTCTTCTATGACTAATGCCAGGATAAGTATCCATATTTTAGCGGTTAACGGTTTTGTCATGTAAGGTTGCGGATGCAGTGGCTGGGGCGGTAAATCTGTCACGCGTAGCATATCGTGTGCTGCCATTACGTTTTCCACGTCTAAGTGTTGTTCTACGCGAGGTATGTCGCCTTTTTGCGGTACTGTCTCCTCCTCAACATTATGCAACAAATGTTGAAACCACTCCTCCTCACTATATGTATTCATAAGGTCATGTTGTGTTGCAACCCATTCTTTCCATGCGTCAAGATTGTTCATCGGCACGGTTGCCGCATCACCGAGTTCACGGTGCCCGTATACTCCGCTATCCTGGTTTGCCACCATGTGATCGCGCAGGTATTGTTTCCATGCCGATTTGAGGGCATTAAACCACGGCTGCGTCGTGCACTCCCGCAGAATATGTTTGTTGCGGTCAATCCAAGGGATCCAATGGGTGCAGTACGACGTCTCGTCACCGTGGTCGGAATGAGCATTCTGTTCTGCATCTAAGTCGATATTTTCCATACAACGCCATGCATCGGGGTCCTCTTCATTAGGAGGACAAGGGTCCGGTCCTAACTGTATAGTGTCCATACAACGCCATGGATCGGGGTCGTGTGCATGCGGTGGACAAGGGTCCGTTTGTAACTGTATGGTTTCCATACAACGCCATGGATCGGAGTGCTCTTCGTTAGGCGGAGCACGCTCCCGTGCTAACTGTATGGGTTCCATGGAACTGCATGTATCGGGATCGTCTGCATTCGGTGGAGACGGGTCCGTTTGTAATTGTATAGTTTCCATACAACTCCATGGATCGCGTTCATGTGGTGGACATGGATCGGTTGCGTCGGAATAGGTGGGTGGATCCGCGGTGGATGAAACATTCATCCCTGGTAAACCATGGTTTGAGGTAGAGACACCCAAGATATTGTTATTGCTGTCCTGGTCCCGCTCCAAGGCGCGCGCAAACTCCTGCAATACAATCTTCAAATAGTCCTGTTTGACGTTTTCCCATTCGGTCGCTTCACATTCGTGGAGCACTTCTAGATGTAGTTCGATGATCGTGCGTTTATGCACGCGTGGTGGGCGTGGTGCGCGTCGTGCGGCAGCAGACGCAGGTTGCCTATCCCTAATCATCGTGTAACCGTAATCGAGCGTTGGCGCGCCGCGTTGTAGATGCTGCAATATGTCGTCGTCGAGTGGCGGTGACGGCACGTCACGAACGGTTCGATATGTTCGTCGGCGTTTGGCGAGGTACGCAAAGTACTAAGCAGAAAAAAGGGGGGTAAAGAGGAGGGTGAGGACGGTAGGATAAAAGGAATGAACGCGGGTGTAGGAGTACATTTGTGTTAGAACGATCATATATTGGTGCGCGGCGGGATGTTCGTAGGTATAAACATCCTGCACATGCGGGATGCCCGCATGGTGGTATATATTTACCTTCCAGAGGAAAAATGCAATGAGCCCAATACCAACCACCGCGGGAATAATCGCGGGGGTGTACCACTTGACATCTTCCCATGTGAGGCCGGGCGGCACGGACGGGGTGGCAGGGGTAAGGGCAGGCCCGGCACCAGCACTACTACCACCCGTACCAGCACCAACGCCAGTACCACTACGACCTCCTCCTCCTGCACTTCCGCTACCGGTGCCGCCAGCAGCCTGTTCACCACCCCCACCTCCCTTTCCTTCCCCACCAGCAGCACCATCCTCACCACTCCCTGCGGACGCATCGCCGGTGCTGGCGCTACCGCTCGACCCCGATTGATCTGGGTTCGGATTCGGTTTTGGTTTGGGTGGATTGAGAAGAGGGGGGTCATCGTTGCCGCCAGCGACGACGGCGTCCCCGGAGTCGTCATCGTTCTTGGCACTCGTGTTACCGTACCCTCCTGTTCCTGTTGATTTTGTTTCTGGTCCTGTTGATGGTGATGTTGGGTCCGATGCTGCTGGGTCTGATGCTTTCGGTGCTGCCTCTGCAGGTGCAGATGGGGATCCTGACGAGCCTGGACCATTTGCACCATCCTTACCTATAATGTCAAATGAAGCAGTAGGGGATGTGATGAAACTTAAGTTTTGTGTGCGGTGGAACGTTATGGTTGACCACACGGTTGGTACGATGGTTCATGAACTGGGGACGGTGCCACCCCGGGAAAAGACTGTCTCTCTCGCCCACAACACAACACACACAACACACACAACACACACACAGACAGTGTGTGTGTCGGCCTGCATCTACGTCGACGTCTACATCCCGCGGCCGACCCATGGCTCGCACCGCTGTGCGTCCCGCTCACTCTCATTCGACGTTTGGTTTCTCGCTTTCCGTTGTTGCGCTGTCCGTGGTGTCTCTCCGGAAATTGTTGTTGCTGTGGTTGTGGTTTGTTTTTTCGGGTCATTCCGTTCTCTGAGACATGGGTCAGTGTACTGTGGTGCACATGGTGACGTCAGGACAGTGTCCGTACTACTCTATAAAGTGGAGTACTCGGGGGTCGTATTCCTTTTACCTTTACATTCAGTTGAGGAGGATCATCCAAAACTAACTGTGACGGTGACATTGGCTTCCCCTGATTTCTTATTGTCAGTCTCACTCGTTGGCCCACATGTTGACTTGTTCTCATGAACAGGTGCCTTACCTGAACTTTGCTCTGTGCTATCCTTCGGCGTCGGAGACTCCGCTGCTGAGTTAGTGGGCGCTCCCTTGGATGCGCCGGTGGCTGCTGCTGCCGTATCCTGCTGGTCACCCTTGGTCTCTCCTGTGTTGTGTTCGTTCGTCTCATCTTTCTTCTCGGTACTCTTCGTTTCTGCCTTTTTGTCCGTGGTCGGAGCTATAATAAGGAAGAAAGACGAAAAGATGATAAAAAAAAAAAAGGACACCAGTGCTACAGAAAGAAGGGGCGGGACGGTGCGGTCAGGTAGCGGCAGGGTAGGGGCGGGACGGTGTTAGAGAGCGCGCACGTTGTTAGAAGAGGACAAAGACAGGAAGAAAGGGGGGCGCACTCGGTGGACTGCGTAATCGGTGGACGGAGGTGATAGCAGTACAACTTGTATTTGTTGTTGCCGTCATCTCGTCCGCCGTTACGCTCCGTCATGTCGTGTACCCAGTCGTCGTCGCTACCGCTACGGCTACCGTTCCCGTCGTGGCCGCTGCATCCCACGCACCACTGTCACACCACTGTGCGGCCGCTACACTGGTCATCGCAGCACACACAGACCTCGTCTACACTCGTCTACACAGTGGCCAACGGTGCGAACGGTATGCTCGTCGCTACCGGCGTGGCGGCCGCACAGCGCCGCTACACCGAAGTGGGGCAGCAACGTGTGGCAGCGAAGATGTGCCACGCTGTTCCGCCGCGTGTTCGTGTTGTGGCGGCATGCGCATCCATATTCGGCCGTACGACCCGTGCGCGCGGCGTATGCGTATGCGGCAGTATGATCCGGTATGCGGCCATGGTCGGTATGGGCCATATGTTCGTAGTGTTACAAATCGTATTGTTACCTGTCGTTTCAGTTGCGTCCGTGTTCGCGTTCTTCTGCACTTCCTGAAACGCCTCCTTTGCTCGCTGCAGTATGTGGTCTGTGGCTTGCGCGACTTTCTCAAGTATCTGTGTTACTGCTCCTTCCAGCTGCGTCTCTGCTGTCTCTATCTTCTTCTTCCCTGCTTCGCTCAAACGGTCTTTGAGCGTTCCCCCTTCTGTGTTCCCACCCTTAATAGGTTTCTGCCCGGGGTCCAGCTGCTTAATGTAATCTGTCCATTTTGTTGTACACGGCATTGCCCTTTCCATTGCTGCTATTTCGTTCATTATGTCCCCGTGCTGCATGAGCCACTCTACTACTTTCAAATTTATCGCGTGTGCCCACCTTCGATTCTCGCCGTACCCACATGCTGTGCATGTTCCATCTATAACAGGACCATTGATTGCTCCCACTCCATTTATGCCCGCGCTTTGCATACTCTTGAATGCTATCCGAGAATATTCTACACCTCTCCTGTATCCTTTTTGCTCTGAACAATATTTTTCTTTCAGTAAGTGTCCAAAGATATTTACCACTTCACACCTGAACATATTCTGTTGTTCCTTCGTCATGTGGACCCCTGGCCCCGTCGCGTGTGCACCTTTGTCCGACCAATTTGCGAAGGCCCATGCAACACTCATAACTCTGCACCGTACCACATCTGCTACGGTTTGCCCCGTATGATTGTCATGGCCCTTGCCGAAATCATTCCAACCAGTATTATAACAGTTTGCCCCCCACGCTTCGGCTAGTTCGTTGTTTGCCTCCATATGTTCCGTAAATGCCTCCAACACTTGCTTCCAGTTGTTCCATGCGTTATCCTACATGTTGCACATGAACATTAAAAAAGTGCCCATGGTCACATGTTATCTATATTGTTGCACATAAATACATATACATTCTCACATGTATGTGTAAGTGCCCGTATCAACAAAGTCCTCTTATATTGATTCCTGTGTCCTGCCCATCGCGGCACTGGCTGTGTAATCGAACTTACATCACGTGGGGTCACCACGTACAC
>NW_012192665.1:66498-81669 GCF_000956335.1 Plasmodium fragile | reverse complement strand
CGCATCAATCTGCATGTTTCACGTAATCCTTTTTATAACTGAGCTTCGTTTTGCTTTTTGCAAAATTGTGCAAATTGTATGTGTTCGCATGTGCGTATAACTTTGTTACGTTTTTTTCTTTTTTTTTTTTTTGAACTTTATTTTGTTCAGGGTTTAGGGTTCAGGGTTTATTTAATTTTTATTTCTTGCTCCCCCTTGGCAATATTCCCCTGTGGCGTGTTCTTTGCTTAATTCCGTTCAGAATTTTTGCTGCGCTTGGTTCGTTTCGTTTATGTCGTTTGCTTGGCTATTATATAGTGTCTTTGTCGATACTGGCTGCCGAGCGCCTTACTTACCAGTGCGGTGCATTTTACGCAATTGGGAAAAATGGTATACTGTATGTGCCATGTCATGTATTGCACTGCATGGCGCTGTGCTACATGTGCATTCGGACGATCAACTTGTGCGTGTTTTCCCCGTCTGCACGAGACTCGCCAAATTCGTGTGCGCGGAGTTAAAGGTAAAAATATGCACGGACATGTGCAAGCGTATACAAAAATAGGAAAGCGAAAACACGTGTGGATAAATGTCCATGCAATGGAATGTATACAAGGGACCTACGCTCGCTCACGTGGTGTATGGCGAGCGTTTTTGTGTCAACCCCTCCTCCTATACGTAAATATACGCAATGGATTAATCAAAGTGGGGAATTTTTAAACGGGCACATGAATGTGTATATATGTACATGTACGCATAAATATATTCGCACATACTTCATGCCAAGTGTGGAGGGTTACCCAGGACATGTATTTTGAATGCTTAACAAAACAGCTCTTGCGCAATGTTTTGTCAACAACTACTCTATAAAAATAAAAGGGAAAGGACTGAATGAGTTAAAGTGAGCACGTGAAAGAAAGGATATGCGCTACTTCCCCTTCAGGACGGAGTTATTAATAAGCACGCATACATTGTACATTCATATGCACGCCCATACGTTCCATGATACGTATTGTGTATATGCGCATTATTTTTCTGCCCAACTTTGCTTTTTTCTTAAAAGCATAATCTTTGCTTTAAAGAATTTTGCTCTATTTCATAACATTTGGTGGGCAGTAAACGTTGCGGAAAAAAAAAAAAATAAACAAATAAATAAATGCACAAAAAAAAATAAACAAAAAAATAAAAAAATAAAAAGCAATAAAATGACAAAATGTCGAAAAATAATAAAATAAATAATTTCATAAAATATGGTACTAAATCTGCACATTAAAGATGCCGTTTCCCTTGTTTAACATTTCTCCTTCTCTAATTTAAAAAAAACACGCGCTTTTCATTTTGCGTGTCCATCACACCTTTGCCAAATACAATTACATAAATATAGTGTAGTACACAAAAATTCTCTTTTTTTAGCAACATATATTTTGTCTCATTTTATCCTCCTTGCAAGTAATTCAATATAAGCTACATTTTTCTATTACTATTTTTCAGAGTCAACAAAAGTTGGGTAATCTGTTAAAATATGGTCCGTGCCTCTATTGTCTTATTTGCTATTGCCGCATTAGATGAATATATTTGCTCCGCAGAACAAAAAAATAAAAAAAAAAAAAAAAAAAAAATCAGGGAAAAATGAAGAAAAAACAACGAAACGATAAAGTATCAAATACTAGAGAAGATAAAAAAATACGCAAAAATTTAAAACAACCAAATGCGTTCATTGTCAAAGTTCTTACCTTTTAAACCAAAAGTGCTTGCACGCAAAATTCTAATTTTGTAATCAACCTCAGCGCAAAAAAAAAAAAAAATGGCTATACATAAATCGTCGCAGTGCCGGTCAAATACCAGAGCGCGCCGCATAAATATACAGCACATCTTTCGTAGTACATATGTTCATTCCCTTCTACATAAAATAACATTCCGTTCGAGCGACTTTATTTTGAAAAGCGTTTCCCCAAGGGAAAAGAGGAACACTCGTTTGTTCATACAATATTGTAGTTTCGCCTTTTTTACAAAGTGGAACGCAATAAAGGGAGACACCCCCGCGACATTGCATGTGCCGCGTGACGGTTGCACATTCGCCAGCACACAATGCTCTTGGGGTGAATCAAAAACGAAGAGAGAAAAAAAAGGCAAAAGAACCACTAGTATGTTGATTGTAAAAATGTTGCCAAAAAATACATGTCTAACTGGGAGGTGGCACATTATTTCGCATGACACATCACTTTTGGGGGGGGGGGGGGGGCCAATTACGTGTGCATGTGATTCAAGTCTGGGCAATTTTGCCCCCCTCCGAGTGGAGGCGTCTTTTTTCCGCAAGGTAAAATTTATAATGCAAAAAAAAAAAAAAAGGGTTGACATATAGGCGCAAAATGAACAAACGGGCGAAAAACGTATGAACAACTGAAAAATGCTCAAATGGGGATAAAAAAAAAAAAAAAAAAATAATAATAAAATAAAAAGAGTTGCACTAGTGAAATGCGCAGCGAGATGATTCTCTTGGTGTATTCTGTCTCTACATGTATTACTAATGTTCTCGCTTTTTTCCTTGTCGCTCCTGTCCCCCCTACGCAAAATGGGAACCCCTTGCGAGGGTTACACTGTGCCATCATAGACAAGTTCAAATTCGCGCAATGGACAGGTGTCAAAACTGACCACCTGTACGCTTCTTTTTTTTTTTTTTTTTTTTGAAAAAAATAGCGACAAATTGAGTTGCACATGGGACACATGGTCCCAATGGGATACACACTGTTGAAAGTTTTGTGCCATCCCCCATTTGGCCTCTTCCGTGCTTCAGAATCCTCGTGGCGTTTATCCCTTTTTTTATTTTTTTTTGTGGGGAGGTGAGTTTTTTTTACCCCACTCCATTCTACACCGGCAGAAACCACTTCAGGTGCTGAAACTTCTTCTTGAAGTTGTACAAATGCTTGTTAAACTTTATATACAGCACAAACAAAACGGAGGGGGCCTTATGTGTGGGGTAAATTTTAATAGATGAATTGAAATAGACTAAGGCCTTGTGAATATTTTTGGCTACCCCTATGCCGTAATAATGCATGAACCCTAAGTTGTAGCAGGCCCGCGCTAGGGTTTGAATAACGTAAAAGTTGTTTGGGTAGTGCGAAATAATGCTTTTGTAATGGTGATAGGCTAGCTGGTAATCTACCTCGTTAAAGAAGAACATTAGTCCGTAGTTGAACCGCCAGCGGTCGTTGAAGATGAGGCCCTGTTCGTCCACAAAGTCGGCGGAGATTACTTCGTCACTCTGCTTAACCTTTTCATCCCCGCCAAGCTGCTTAGTCTTCCTCACGGCACCGGACCGGAAGAGACACGCACCAGGGTTTACATCGTAGAGTGGGTCAAAAGGTAAGCTGTTCTTGGGATATATGCTGACGTACAAACCGTGCCCCTGATAAGCGTAATCGCCAAGAGTGAAAAGTGATTTAAAATCATTATTTTCTGAAGCCATGGCGAGGAATCTACTAGCATAAACTTTCTTCGCTTTATCATTAGAGGGTAAGAAGAGAGCAAATTTAGGGTTGTTAATATATTGAGATATGCCTATTTGTGATTGAACATTTCCCGTTTCTGCAAGTTGAGCCATGAGGAACAAAGCCTCTTTCATTCTTCCCTTTTCTGTATATCTAATAATTTTATTAGAGGTGTTCAACACGAAGGAGTTATTTTCAGCCACCTTGGCCAGCAAAGACAAAGCCACTTTGCAATTTCTGTTGATGATGATCCCATTGTAGTGCATGAACCCTATAATGTAAGCAGCTAACACATTTCCATTATTTAATGACTTGTAAAACCAGTAGAAAGCGTTGTGAAAAGATTGTGTAATTCCAACGCCACTTAAATACAAACATGCTAAATTGAACTGAGCTGCTGACAAGTTACTCTTTGCAGCTAACTCGAAATAATAAAATGCCAAATGGGGATTCTTTTTAAAAGTCCCTAACCCAAAGAAGTGTATATACCCTAGCCCATTATAACTTAAAGGGTCGTTCAATTTATTTCCTCTAATAAAATAATCAGTAGCTTTACTATAATCCATTTTTACACCTAACCCTAGGAGATATATATAACCTAATAAAGATATGGCCTCGGAATTATCATACTTTGCTGCCCTGATTAGATATGCGAGTGCTTTTTTGTAATTTTTTTCAACCCCGTATATGCCCATGAGGTACCTGCGTGCGATCATGGTCAGTATTCTGTGGTTGTCATGTAAAGACGTTTCTATAAAAAGTTCAATATTTCGAATTTTTTTATTATTCATAGTGTACTGTTCATAACGTGGTATGCTTAGCTTTATCAAATCAGTCATTTCGAAATGGGTTCTACTATCTGCATTGATGATCCCGTTTGTTAGCTTTAAAAAGTACTTAGATGCAGTTTCACAATTCTTCTCCACCCCATAACCATTCATATATCTTATCCCCAACGATAAAATACTTCCAGGATGGTTACCCAAACTACTACTGTAAAGGTATAACAAACTTAAGTTATGATTTCGCGTGAAGTATAATTTGTTTCCATTTTTTTCTAGGTAATCCCTATTGGGAAATTTTTCTATTTGCTTAAAATACCATTTCAACTCTTCTGTGTTATATCTAATATTTTTTATCTGAACAATTATTTTATTGTTTCTTGTGAGTGTGACCACTGGGGGTGCTCGAAAAATCCTTCCATCCTGAGTAGGGCTGTTTCCGTTATCCCCTTCGTCTTTCCCCCACAATTGGCATTTTACACCTCCTCCTCGTAAGCACTCGAACACGCTCCTCCTTAAATAGGCCCCTTCCAGGTGCAGGTACAATCTGAGCAAAACGAACGTGTCTTCTATCTGCGGCTCCTCCACATAGTACGAGTATAAATTTGGAAGGGACAAATAATTTGAGTACATAATGCCCAGGTAGAACTGCGCATCAGCGCTTCCATAATCTGCGCACACCTTCCATATGTACAGCGCGTTGCCAACGTCCCTCTCCACGGGCTCGAGACCCAGGTAGTAGAACACTCCACTCAGCGTTAGGCACCTACAGGGGGGGGAGCAATGTGAGCCATATATGCGGTGTTATCGCCGTTAGCCGCGTCACCCGCGTCAGCGGTGCAAGAGCGCGATAAGACGCCATTAGCAGACACAGCAATATGACGCTCGCGTAACACGCTCATGCGGTACGATGACTCGGCCGACCTACCTTATATCGTAGTGCACGCATGTCCTTAGGAAGGCGAAGGACTTGGCGTACTCGCCCTGCTCCAGCAGCTCGTGCGCCTCGGAAAAGAGGTCTACATTTTGATCCTCCTTCTCATACGCACAGTGATGGAATTCACTCAGGAAGATAAACGTTAAGGCGCACACAGTGGAGAACAATTTTAAGTAACTTGATGCACGATACATGCTTCTACGCCTAAAGCATATCTCTCACGAGTGCGGAACGTATGTGGGGGGTGGTTAGAGGAGAAGCAAATATGAGATCCATGTCAATTAGGCTTAAACTGTGCTTAGGAGGCGTACTGCCTTGGGGAAAATATGTGTACAATTTATTTTTTTTAATCCTCTCCTATATATTTTCTCCCTCAATTTTTTCACAATTCGATATCCTTCAATATTCCCCTTCTTCCCGTTGTTAAACCATTGAAGTGTTTTTTTTTGCCACAGCTTTTTGTACAAATTATATAGGGGCGTGCGGGTTTCTGCCCGAACACTAGGGCAAGCGCATCATGCAGCGTGGCGCGGCGCGGCGCGGCTTTAGGAAATGTGAAAAATATAACTCCATGTGGTCACCCAAGTTTTTATCTCCAAAACAAATGTACACGCTTATTATATTCATTGCGCGTTTTCTTCCCACTTCTCCATTTTAAAAAAAAAAAAAAAAAAAAAAAAAAAATGTCGTTCCGTATTTCCCATTCGGCCAGAAGTTGCATTTTTTTTTTTTTTTTTTTTCCACCAATTCAGAACAGGGCGAAAATTACGTCGCTACGTTGGGCGAAAGGATATTTTCCCTCACAGCGTTATAAAATTAACCGTCTGAGTGGCCGTGCGCGTGAGAGGTACCCACAAAAATTGCTCCGGCCCAACAGCTCTAACACAACCTAATAAGCGTGTCTCCCATAGGTGCGTGACACTGGCATAATTTGTTCAACATGTTTTGTTCCTTTTCCTTTAGAATAAGTTCCTTAATTATGTAGAAAAAAAAAAACAAGAAGAAAATAACAGATAAAATAAAAATGCCCCTGTAAAAGGGGGCAGTAAAAGAAATGGCAATATGTATAAGAATAGAGTTGGAAAAAGAGAGTCCTATAAATGATCAGTTGGGGGACACACACCTACACTTGTGTGTGCGTACATAAAAGCCCGTTATGCTTTGTTAGGGTATCTTTTCTTTGCCCACAACGTGGAGAATAAACCCCACGTTTGCAGTTTTTCCTTTTCACGACCTGCGCATGTTGCCAATTTGTACGAGTCCTCACGTGTTGATAAAGCCTACGGGGACACATCGCCCCGGAGAGTCCACACAAACTATAGCCGCCTTGAACTACGCGTAGTTCGGGTAAGTCGCTCACATTACTCCGCACTTGAAGTCCCTTTGGTCATCCAGTCTTCTGCACAAATGGGAATATGCCACCAGGGAGAGGGAGGAGCCGAGGGACCCAACGGAAAAACATACAAAACAGTCTGCATATTTTCCGTAATGCATATGTTCAGAGTAAGGAATCTCCACTGAGCCACAATGTACCTCTCGCATTTAATGAATGGTTCATTTATCTGCTTCATATATTCTTCCGTGCCTTCCTCCAGATGCTCAGGTGGGTATATTACGCATTGCAGTTGGCACACGTAGACGAAGGTCTCCTCTGAGTTGTCGTTATGCAATAACGATGTTCCATGGGTCGTATTTTCTTCAACAGGTGCTGCCTCCGCCTTTAGCTTCTCTTTTACATTTAGTAGTATTGCAAAATTAGGACATAAAAAACTGCTACCCATTTGTGCCTCAAGAACTTTTGTGTACTCCTCGAGCGGTTTGAAATACAATGTATTATGTTTATTTGGTGGGCCCCATATTTTCCTCTGCACTACTTCTTTAATTTTGAATAACCCTTCTCGCACTTTGTTGTAGTCTGTGTGATATGTATATGATCTCTGCTCTTCGTCTGATAATTCTTCTTCTTCATTGAGTGGACCTGTCTTCTGCGCCTTTTCTCGTAAACCATTTTCCTTCCCCTTGTCTGTCCGCTCTACTTCCAGTAGGCTACTCGCCATCCCCTTCACGTTTATATGATGTGTGTATCCTGTGTTGTCGCCCCAGGAGCCACTCTGATTCCCCTTGCCCAACCTCCATAAGTCCCTCTTAGGAATTAAAAACATTTTGATATCCCTCAGCTCGACAATTTCTATGGTGTTAATTTTGTCTAGGTTATTCCGTTCGGTAAAAAAAAAGTTATTGTTAAAAAGTATTTGCATGTGTTTTAAATGTCCCTCCTTGAAATACACATACCTACCGTCTACCTTGTAGGGTAACAGTTCATATATTTCGCTAAGCACATCGCTTATGGGTTCGTCCTGAGAACACTCTTCAGGGTACACCTCATTATGCATTTGGCCATCTTCTCTCACCCCCTTGATGGTACTAATAAGAGTCCCCCTCAGCAGCGATCGAACCTTCTTCAGATATTGTAACTTGCGTTGAGCAGCAGTCCCTTCGGCTGATTGATCCTCCATCTCGGAGACCATCCCCGTCAAGCCGTACTTCCTATACATGTGAATAGCTTTTTGTTTCAACCCGTAGGTTATAAAAAAGTTAAAATAAAAACACACAGTGGGAATTACCTCCAAAACGTTTATACCTTTCAGCCCTTCGCGATATTGGCACCCAAGGGAGCACATGTCCCTTTGCCAAGGCTCTCGCAAGTGTTCCCTCCATTTCTTCTTCAAAACAAAACAATAGTGATGGCGGAAAAAAAAGTTTTCAATATTATCTATCAGATCTACAAGATTTAAAAAAATATATTCAACATTTTTCATTACATTCTCCTGTACACATATTCTTATGCACATTAGGATGAAGCTGTTAACCGACTTGCTCAATTCTTGTTGCACACATTCGTTCAAAATCATTTGGGTTTTTTTTACAAAGTAGAGTAGCTTCTCCGTCACACAGAGTACTTGTTCCAGCAAAATTTCTTCACTATTCCGAGGGGCACTTTTTTCTTCTTCGCCTAGACACACATCTGTGCAGTTACCTTGCACATGTTTGTTCAGTATTGCGCATTTGTCACTCCGTTTTGTTTCCGCTTTTATCTCCGCTCCGTCGCTTACTCCGTGGCATTTTTTACAATGCGCAAAGTGTACGTTGGTGGGAGTATTCCCTTCCTCATGTGCACTGTGCTTTTCCCCTCTCGCTGCATCCCTGGTTGAGTTTATTTCTTTTTTTTCCTTTGTACATATGTTACCATTCATTGCATATTCCACACTGGTGCCTTCTTCGAATGGACCCCCCACCTGGTGCACTTGACACGTGGTTACTAATGCTTCCCTCACATGAACGAGTCTCTTTTTCAATTCCCTCTCTTCTACACATGATGGGGACAAAAGTTCCACAAACCGGGTTATGCTATCCACCCCTTCAATGTAGCCAATTTGGGTTCTACCCTTTTGTGGGTTCAAGTCATCGGAGAAAGGGCGCTTCGGTTTACAAGTGGCGCTTCTTTTATGAAGTAGACTCTTTGTCCTATGTTGCGATTCATATGGGAGGGTCTCCACGAATATGCAATCTGTACACCCGAGGGCATCCCCAAAAATGTAGTACTTGTTGGAGTGTCTATCCATTCCTAGCAGATGCACCTGAACATCGAAATGTTCACCGACCCGTTCCACATAGCTCTTTCCCTCACGTGAGAGGTGGCTTCTTACATACCCTCGCTCGTTGCTCACATTACTTCTGCCCTTCTTTAGGGCTCCCTTCGTATATATATCCCTCGATAGGACCCCATTAGAAGAAGCATTATTATGTGTACCCTTCATATTTGTCCCCAGAAGGACACCCCCATTTACCTTTTCTCCCTCCCCTTTGAGAATACTACATGGTATTGAATTTATAAAAAAAGTGAGGAGTTCTATTTTGTCATTTGTACTTAGCATTTCGAAGGTCGCACTTTCTTCACACAGGAAATCTAAAGTGGCTAGCATATCTTTTCTACAAGGAGTTTTTTTGCTAGCAAAATAATTTTGAGCCTCATTAGGAACCCAACTCATTTTGTATTTCTGCATTTTTATCTTTTGTAATTCCCTACACCATTCAGAGATGGTTGTTCTCTCCATCTGTCGTTCTTCGTCTTCATTTGTTTCATCACATGGAATGTACATATATGGTTTCCATAGTGAATTAAATTTGGCGTAAGCAGACTTGTTTTCCTTTATAGTTAATTCACTGGAGGCGTCTTCCCATTGCTCGTCATTACCGTGACCACGGGCATCATCACCACCATCACGGCCATCACCACCATCACGGCCATCACCACCATCACGGCCATCACCACCATCACGGCCATCACCACCATCACGGCAATCATCACCACCATCACGGCAATCACCACCACCACCATCGTCATGTAAGAAGGAGTGGTTAATTACATAGCACAACATGAAAAGGCATTTTTTTAAATATATGGGCCACGTCACGTGGTCTAATAACCTCAAGTCTTCACACAGATCGAACAGTTTTTTCTGTTCATTCCTTTCTGTGAAAACATCTAACAACATTTTTCCATAAGCATTGTTCTGAACGTCTCTCTTGTGTAGGATGAAATGGGGAGGGGGGTCACTTTGAATAGTTGTCTCATCGCTCTGTTTTTCTCCAACTGGTTTTATTTCTCCGTTTGCGTTTCTCCTGTGGCTTCTACAATCCTTCTCCTCTGCATCTCCTACTGGTGCATATCCCCCGTCAACTCCTATCCCCTTTCCACAGCATGTTCCGCATTTTTGCTGTTCATGTTGGTAGTTCGTTCGTGAGGAATCTTTTCCCTTCACGAACTCATCATTAGCACTTGAGCCATTCCCTGAAGAAATTTTTTCCGCCCCCGAAATGTTACCTTCTTCTTCACTTCTTCCCCTTGCACCCCCAGTGAAGCGTCTCTTAATTGGGAAATTTAAAATTTCGCTCAGCATAGGATCTTCCAAATGGTCCACAATATAGTAGGAGGACCAGTTGGTCCCTGGACCCCCGTTACCAAATATATCATTTCCTTTCTCCACGATGGAGTAGCATCTTCCATGCCGATCAATTTTCAGCGACCTGTACAAGACGAGCACTATTACCCTCATTATTTCATTTATACAATTATTTTGTCTTCTCTCACAATTTGTTACCCCCTTAAACGTGACGTGTTTTTTGTCCCCACAGATATTTCGAAGACGTGATACAAAATCTTTACTTTTGTACAGATGCTCATTAGGTAGTATCCTTTGCAGAATCATTTCTCCAACCTTTTCTTTACTAAAGGTACTTGTACTTTGTAGGAGTGCATGGTTCAGTTGGCTAACCGTTATGTTGGCATGTGTCACTTGTTTATATGTGCAAAGGAACACCCATATGTTCAGCACCGATTCGTGTTTCAGGGGGTCAATCAAATGGAGAGGAAAATAATTTTCATGCGCGGTGTGGCAAATGCAACGTATGGCGGGGAGTTCCACCCACTTCGCCCCATTCTCCCTTGTGTGGTTTCCCCCCTCGCTGTGACCTCGCAACGTGTTTATGTCTTCCCTCGTGAGGGCATTTTGTTTGGTGTCTCTCCCTCCTTGGGGACAAAAACTGGACGAGGCAACGTCGAAATCTTCCATAAAAACATGTTGCCTACCCCACTCCCCCTTCTCTTCCGTCTTTGCCTTACCCCTGCACCCACACGAGGGCTCATACTTGTCTACGTGCCCCTTTTGGCTCTCCACGAAACTTCTAAAAAGGTAAAAGCGAGCCATCTTCTTCGAAGAGGTATCATACATTCCATTTGCTTTGCAGTGTAGGAGAGCGTCTGAGCATAGCTGGTCGTTGATCGAAAGGGAGCACATCCTTGTTAACAATTTCATTTGTTGCTTCTTCCAATGCTCTAATTTAAACTTGTGTGCTAGGATCTTCATGAAAGGAGTGCAAAGCAAACACTGTATATTGAAACCCTGTGTTAATAATTTCATTTCCTTTTTAATAAACTTGTACAATCTGATAATGACCTTTCTGTTACACTTGTATACAGCGTATGGTGCACCCCATGTGCATTTCTTGCTGATGGTTCCATCTGGCATGGTGTGAACACCTGTGCCGCTATATTCAGACAAGCTTACACTTACCATGGAGGTCTCTTCTTCCTGTTTCCTTTTCCCCTTTCTTCCATTTCTTCTCATGTCGCAGGGTTCATTCATTTTGCAAGGTACCTGATCCGATGAGGGGTAACAACCATTTGGGTGTATTCTCCACGATGCAGAATCGCCTTCTTCTTCGCTACTCTCCATTGAGTATGTTCGTTCAGTTAGCCTTTTCTTCGTCTCCTTCTTCTCTTGCTTCTCCCGCTTGTTCTGCTTCCCCACCACTTCCTTCTGCTCCTTCTTCATCCTTCTGTACTTCCCTCCCTGCTTCGCCTTCCTCATCTTTTTACTAATACATTCATACAGGGTTAAGTGGCCCACTAGTTCCTTGTAGGTAAGGTTAGGATACAGCTGCAAAGACTTCACAATTCTGGTGGTAACTTCAAACTTCAATCTCACTTTGGTGAACATAGAATAATATTTATCGTGTACTCTGTCTAGCTTGTAACGATTGTCATTCTCTGAGACTACGTAGATGTAGGGGGTGATGCTGGCGGACGTTCCATAATCAATGTACCATTCCTTTATTACGATTCTCGCATTGATACAAAGCAAGTGTCTTTTTATCTTGTGGTTAATAAATTTTTTTTTTCTTGTTTCTGCATCTTCCTGCTTTCTTCTATACTTGCGTTTTGTTTTCTTCCCAGGCTGCCCCAATTCCTCTGCCATTCCTTGCGCCATTTTTCCTACCACTTCCTCCGTCACTGCATTGCCCACTTCACGCCCCACTTCATTGACCTCCCCAACCGCCTCCTCGGCATCCATGTATGCGCATAGATTCCCCCTCTTCTTCTCCTTCTTCCTTACAATATGCGTTCTGTTCGTATTAAACAAATTAACTGCGGGGTGGCTGAACTGCTTCAAAACATCTGCACCATACTCATAACTTATATTCATTATCTTGGCATACATGATGACCGATTTGCTTTTCTTTCTGGATCCAGCGCGATGGTGATAGTTCTCTACATTGGCCACTTGCCCCACGTGACCTTTTTTTATCACCTTGTCTGAACTACTTGGGTGGCTCCCATTTGGCTCATCCGCCGTAGGGGTACTGCAATTTTTTTTGGTCTCCTTTTTGCATGTCTTATGCTCGGGTTCTGGGGTGGACTTCACCTGGCGCTTGGTGTGGAAGCTGCAACTATGCCCATCGCCATCGCTTGCGGCGTCTTTGCCCCCATCTTGACGCACTTGCCCGTTTCCCTTCCAAGGGAGGTGGCATGGTTTCTCCTCCTCACCCGTGTCGGCACTTGTGTCATCATCGCTGCTGCTGCTTGAGCTGATGCTCATCGTGCTGTGGTCCAGATCATCTAGAGAGACCATCTGCACATCTTCCTCATCGTAAAATAAAAAGTCTTGTGCATGCGAAGAAATACTTCCGTCCACTTCTGTCCACTGAAAATCACTTGATATCTGCTCCTCCGAGAAATATTTCTCCTCGAACTTTTTGTATCGGGCTTCGCTGTCCAGCAGCACTTGTTTGTCCTTTTTCAGCGTCTTGTATTTTCTAGGGGTCTTTTTGGGTGTAGCGGCCTTATCGGGGGTAGCGGCCTTATCGGGGGTTGCGGCCTTATCGAGCGTAGCGGCCTTGTCGCTTTTCTCTTCCTTCTCTGCCCCCTTGGGGGGGTTGTTAAACGAAAAGACAAAATTTCTGAACAGTCCATGATTTTGGTAAAACTTCTTCTCCTCCTTTAATGGCTTCTTCATTTCCTTCTTCACCAAGACGCGCTCCTCCGCGATGGCCACTTCTTTGCTGTGTTGTGGGACGGCCGCGGGGGTGCGTGACACACTATGGCGACCATTCTGTACGACCCCCTCCATATCATCATTCCGCATGCTACCTTCATTCTGGTCATCGCGCCGCTCGCAATACGCATCGGTACTCTCTCCATTGTCTTCCGTCCGATCGCTCCCTTTATGGGGTGACTGCACTTCTCCGCTGGACATGGCCTGCATCGACCAACGCGCAGCACATTCGTTTTTCCCACACTGCCCTTCCCCTCTGATAGTCCCTCTTTCTACTGCATTTTCAAAATAGTTTTCATCACTACTGTTATGATTACCTATGTGGGGAGAACCCGGAAGTGGGTGATCAGGCAGGTGTCTCCCCACTTCTACCTCATTCCTTAAGTTAGCTGCCTCACTCAATGGTAACTTCCTTATCTCATACCCCTCTTTGCGCACTTCCGAAACGCCGAGATGCTCATGACATGATTTACCATGCGATGTTTCATTCATTTCTAATTTTCTTCTCTTGCTTCCACTAGGGTGAATAAGCACGTCGTCCTTCTCCGTTACGTCTGTACGAATGTGTGCACTGTCCACATGCGCCACATGTGGACTTGTCCTCAGGCAGGTACATGCTTTATTAGAGCCATCCAACAAATTCAAATTTTTATCACAGGGTTTTTCCTTCCTCATATGAAACCCTTCTTCATTAGCACTTGCGTTAAGTAGTCTCTTTCCGCCACGTGGGACACGTTCCTTCTGTCGTACTTCTCGGTGCA
This sequence comes from Plasmodium fragile, assembly GCF_000956335.1. Classification (NCBI taxonomy): domain Eukaryota; phylum Apicomplexa; class Aconoidasida; order Haemosporida; family Plasmodiidae; genus Plasmodium; species Plasmodium fragile. The sequence continues at coordinate 67,830 of NW_012192665.1, read as the reverse complement.
GTGGTGCTGTAAGAGAAGGGGGATCCCTGTCAGGTGCGTGGTTCGGCATATCTCCTCTCATTTGTAGGTCGAAATTGTCCCCTTGGGAGGGATTGCCTGCACGAAGTGGACACACCGTAACGACACAGTGAGCGTTGTTTGCCACCCCCTTGGTACTGTCCCCGTCCCGCTGCTGTTCTCCCTTCATTTGCGAACAATGCGCGCGGCGCACTTTGCATTCCTTCAGAAGATTTTGGAAACAAAAATAAACGTCCGTGCTGTTATCGTCGCCATCAGCATGGTCTGCAGGATGAACACCATTTAGACCATTCGCCCCATGCGCCCCATTTGCCTCCACGCTTTGTCGATCCACTGCGCGCAAAACAGTATGCTTCCCACCACCATTCATTCTATCTGCAGAATTTGTGAGAACCCCTTCCACAACAGGTTCCCTACACTGCATCAAATCAAGGTGAGGAGAATTTTGTTTCGTTTTTTTTCCACAACATGTGTACTCTCTACTAGGGTTCAGACTTGCATTCCTCTTCTTCAAAAGATGTCGAGAGAAACTTAAGTTCGAATTCAAACTGAGTCCACTTGTATTTTCATTTGTATCAGTCACATGGTTAGAATCATTCATGAAGCCATTTGGAACAGACACATGTCGTGAGAACACAACTGGGTCACCATCATTATGAATCTGTTCTTCGTAGACAGCTCTGTACATATCACCTATGGAGTTATAAACAGTATGATCTCCTCTCACTCTATCAATATGGATGTGGTTTCCATTTATCACTTTTGCTTCTACATGGTTACCCCTTTTCAAAATGGCTGCTTCTTCAAAATTAACATTTATCCCTTCTTCTTTATTTTTTCCACATCCGTTTTTTTTTTTTTTTTCGTATTTTTCTATTTTTCTGTAGTAGTTGCAGAGTGCTTTATTTTGATTTTCCTGTTCGATCATTATTAGGGGTTCTTTTTCAGACATTTCTGTTTTGCTCAGGTCTGGGTTGTCATTCATTTCACCCTGCTTGGGCCACATCCCCCCAGGGGAGCCGTCGCACTTGGCACTTTCTCTCTCCATCCCTTGGTGTGATAACCAGAAGCACCGTCACGCGAGCTGTAGCCAACTAGGCGCAGTCTCGTCCGCAGTGGATTAACGCCCTGGCAAGTGCTACCAGGCAGTTCACTACGATATTACCCCAGAGTGAAGTTTATTACACTGAGGTACACTACAGAGAAGTTGAAGTTAACTACACAGATGTACACCACAGTGAAGTTTATTACACGCAGGTACACTACACCCAAGTTGAACTACACTTTTTTTTTTTTTTTTTTTTTTTTTTTTTT
>NW_012192665.1:64068-65177 GCF_000956335.1 Plasmodium fragile | reverse complement strand
TTTTTTTTTTTTTTTTTATCTTTTTAGTTATTTTACGTTTTTGTTATTTTGGCTGTGTATCCTTTTTCGCTTTTCTTAACACTTGGGCTTTTCCTTTCCCCTGATGTGCAAAAGATATAATAGGCTAAAGGGCTGGGTGTAGAAACGCAATTCAAGAAGGCCGGCGTATTCTAATGCAAAGCTATTTCTTAGGCACAAAAAAGATAATACATCTTGGTGCTCACGAAATTTAATTATAAATTCATGTATCTTTCACTTATACGTAGTCTCTAAAATACACACATTTAGTTTTTTTCCATTCTTTGGCATTTTTTTAAAAATTTCATTGGCGTGTGTTCTTATGGGTGTTACGTTTATTTCTATAACGAGTTGGCGACTAAGTATTTTTTTTTTTTTTTTTTTTTTTTTTGTTTGCACAAGCATTTCAGTATGTTCTTTCCTCATAACGTGTTGATGCAAATGCGTACAGAAATTTATGCCTACATTATTGCATGCAAAACAAGTACGCTACCAAGCCGAGGGAGTACCCTTCAGAATGCGTACCCTACCATGTAAACAAACATTTCCTTCACTATCACATTCTTTCTTTTTTTTTCTTTCTTTTTTGCATCTGGAACAAGAAAGAACAAATGACAAATAACGTACACAAATGTTCTTCCAGAACACGTTTGTAGGAGGGATTGTTTTTCGTTTTTTTTTTTTTTTTTTTTTTTTTTTTTCTCCCCAGGGACCCCCCACCCAAAGTACCAACCTTTTTTTTTTTTTTTTTTTTTTTTTTTTTTTTCCACCGAGAGTGACCCCCAATCGATGGCTTCTATCACACACGGGTGGACGCGGGACGCAGATGCGAAATTTGTACGAGCATACATTCGCATAAGCGCTGGCCACACACCCTGCCGCTGTGTGTTCAACAGTTGGAGGAATGGTGTAGAAGTACACTTCTAGTTCCCCCCACAAAGGAAAGCTACACAATGTGAGCTCTTCGCCTCAAAAATGGAATGCAAGTTGAGGCGGGAGAAAATTGCACATTCTACACAGTGGTGGTGAAAAAATTTTTTTTTTTTTGTTTTATTGAGATTTCATAGCTTTGTTTTTTCGATTTTTTTTTT
>NW_012192665.1:59073-61267 GCF_000956335.1 Plasmodium fragile | reverse complement strand
TTGTTTTTCGTTTTTTTTTTTTTTTTTTTTTTTTTTTTTTTTTTTTTTCTCCTACCAGGGACAGATGAACAGTGGACAGACCACCCATGGACGTACCAAGCCTAAGAACGTAGAACCCGTACAGTAGCAATAACACATCGGGGAAGAAAACCAAGTGCACGCTTTCACATCTATGCACAATTGCGTACATGCAGGTACTTACGCGTACATGCATGTATATATGCACACATGCACTTACATATGCGTACATGCATGTGCGCCTTTTTTTGTACCCACCCCGATTCTGAACCATTGGCTAAATATCACACAAAATGAGTACAGGTACTCCTTCATCAAAAAAAAAAAAAAAGTACACCCACATGTAGAATGTTCTCCCCTTAGTGTGCTGTACGCATTTTGTTTTTTTTTTTTCTCGAGGTAGCCAACCTACTTGTTATAGGTCACTCTTAATTGTTTAAAAAACATATATCATTTGTGTTAATAGTATTTTTTACCCACACCGTTCTTGTTAAAAGCGCCAAATTGAAATGCTAAATTAATAATGTTGTGAAGAGAAAGTTTTTTTTAAAAAAAACAAAATAAAAAAAAGTCATTACATGGCGAATTGGGTGTAAGGCCATGTGGCACCACGGTGCCGTGGGCTATGCGTAAGAACACCAAAAAAGTAGAAGAGAAGTGGAAAAAAAAAAAAATTGGTTAAAAAATTGTAAAAAAATTGTAAAAAAATTGTAAAAAAATGAATAAGCAAATTAATAAATGAAGAGAAAAAAAAAAAAAGAAAGAAAAACATTTTTCAACTTTAAAAATGCGTACGGAATGTGTAGAGCCCCCCTTTTTTTTTTTTTTTTTTTTCACATCCCGCCGTGGGCCCACACTTTGCTTTTGGCCAAGTGATTCCTTTAAGAAAACGGGCATGATGGCACCAAATGCGATTTAGGAGAAGGGAATACACACATACACCTGGAAATTTGTAAACATACATCTGTACTCAGGTATGCTTATTTATACATAAAGCGTGGCGGCATGTCCACACGCGAATGCCTACCTTGATGAGAAGGCGCATATACTCGCTATACTTAATGCGCTCGACAGTAGCTCACCAAAAGGGATCACAAAAAAAAAGAAAACATGAATAAAAAAAATAATTAACTAATTAACTGTTCTTCGCTGCGCATAGGGGGGCGCCTTCCCCCCTCCACTTCCAACGGCTTCTTCTTCGAAATGGAAAGGACCGTAATGAGAACAATCAAAACGATAAATATGAGGAGGGAAAGAAAGCGAACAAATCTATCGGTGACAGCTTCTTTGGCTATTTCCTTCAAAGTTTCCTTTGCACTTGAAACATTCGTATCTACATCATCCACTTTGTCTTTTACCCTTTTCAATTTTTCATTCTGTTCATTTAATTTGACTGCAGCATCTCTCGTTATCTGTTCAGATTCGTTTACCATCATTTTCATTCGAAGAATGGACTCCTCCGTTTGGTCTTGCATAAAGTCCCCTCTATTCTTCATATCCTTCGGGGTCACATACTGAACCCTATTTTGTTCTTTCATTCGATTGACTTCCTTCTGTGCATACAAAATTTTACTCTTAAGAAAGTCAAACTGTATGTTGAGGTCCTCCAGAATGGCCATTTTCCCTTTTATTTTTAATATATAATTATTTTGTTCTTCCTCAGGTAAATTACGCATTTCAATGAAATGAGCATCCTTGGCTGTCTTTATTCTTTCATTGAGGAAGTGAATGTCTTCTATACATTTTTTCGTACTCCTCTCATCATTTTGTTCCACTTCTTTTTTCAAATCGATTAATAATTTCCTGTAGTCCTCCAAAAGATTGTCAATTTCGTCTATGTAGAAAAATATTTCGCTCATTTTTTTTTTTTTTTTTTGGGGTTCTCTCGACAAAGGGATATCTTTTCTGGGTGGTGGTCCCTGCCAGTTGCGTTTTCACACACGCCCGTGAAGTCTCAAACGGCTACTCTGTCCTCTCTGTCCCCAAGCAACATTAATATAACTGGTTGTGGCATGTATGCTAGGCGAATCAGCCTTGTAAGACCTGCATATGGACGTGCTACTCTTCCTTGGGACCACTTTTTACCGTGTGCCCTTTCCATACGAAACTGCCTACGCCTGGCGCATTTTTTCGCCAATGTTTCACGCAGATGGAACAACTGCTAAAATGACCAAGC
>NW_012192665.1:52098-56683 GCF_000956335.1 Plasmodium fragile | reverse complement strand
AAACAAAAAAAAGGAACAAAGAAGGTATAATTGTTAAGCGCTAAATATAAGGTACGAAATAGCTAGCGAAAAAAAAAAAAAAAAAAAAAAAAAAAAGCCGGGTAAACATTTTCATCGAACGGACGAACAGCAGTTGCGTGTAAGAAGGGCCAACGAATTCACATCAAGTGGCGTACATGATAGGCCAGCATTAAACAAAGGGAGCGCACTCCGAGCGTGCCAGTTATTCGTTCAGTTCTGAATTTTTGTTTAACGGTGCGTCTGCTTAACTGCTCGTTCGGTATATCACGGCTTCGCATTCATGAACAAAAGCGGATTGGTCGTTGCTCGTTAGGTAACATATACGAGAGTTCGCTGATAAGTGCCATCGAACGAGCGTTGTATACTTATGCAAATGCACAGGCAGTGTAGATTATTTTTCGTGCGTGTAGCATTGGAAAGCTGCTTCACCTGTTTTTTTATCGTTTCCTCCTCTCCCTCTTTTTTTTTTTACTTTGCGGGCAAAAATTGGCGCCGTATTTTTTGCAAAAAAGGACACAACATATACAACACTCGGCAAAATTTATCCATTGGGAATGCGACATCACGGGGAAATAAACAAGTAAAAAAAATGGGCACGGAGTGACGAAATCTGCGATCCTTCGCGCACGAGTCTCACACCATGTGTCCCACTTCAGCACAATTGTAATGCCAAAATAAAGCTTTTATAAAGCATGCCCCCTGTTAGCGCAAATAATTGTGGCGCGTTGCCCACGGTGCTGCAAGCAAATTTCCAGACTTGGAAAAAATGCAGAAAAAGTAAAAAACGCTGAACAGGTAGAAACGGCATAAAACGCAGAAATTACCCAAGAAACGCTACACAAGGCACTCAAAGGACCAACTGGAAAAAAAATAAAAAAACGCTACCCCCCCAGGATGAGCAGCCCTATCAATTATTCCAAGTTTGACCAGATCGATGTGAGTTCGTCAGACGACGAACGGAAAAGTAGAAAGCCTCAACTAACAAAACTAGGGAGGAAGGATAAAGTCGTCTTGTCGCCTAGCGGATTAACCATTTTGAAAGACGGAAATGGAGACATAAACAACACAGATGTGTGCAAAAGCACCAATCAACAACATACCAAAGCGCACATCGAATGTGAATCTGTGGGGGCTACCCAAAATGGTGTTGCTCAAGCGGATCAGAAGGAGGACGCTTTGAAAAATAAAAAAAAACTCGAAAATATGATAACAAACGGAGCTGTTGTTCCCTTTAAGTACATATGGAATCAGTCGATACAAGAAATTAACGCTTATATTGCCTTGCCTTTGCACACGAAAGCAAAATCGCTAGTCATACAAATACAGGAAGATAAAATGATTGTTAAAAAAGTTGTAAAGCAGGAAGAAGCAGTACATATTAAAAGCGCACAAAGAACAAATGCCATGTCCAACCAGGAGGAAGTGCTAATTGACAAGACATTCCCCTATAAGATAAGCGAGGATGAAGACACCCAACTGTGGGAAATAAAAAACATAAAAATAAACTGGAAGGATATTTTCCATCTTGCTAATGAAGTGAATAATCAAAATTTACACTTCAACTTTGGACAAGGTGCAATGGAGAAGGAAGAAACATTTTTATGTATTAATTTAAAAAAAAAATACGAATTTGAGGGCTTTTATGTTTGGTGGGCATGCTTATTCAAAGATGATCAGCCAATAAACTTATCCAACTTGCCAATTCGCAAAGCAATGAACACAACAGGGAACAACAGCACGTCGTTCAAAAATATGTGGCAGGAAGCCCATGAAACGTTTAAAAAAAACATATCAAAAAGGGGCCTCCCCCGTCGTGTCGATCTGTGACACACTCTCGAATAGGTAAAAAAAAAAAAAAAAGGGATGCACAAGAATGTTGTAAAATTAAGAAAACCGTGGAAAATTTTTAAATGATTGCTTCTCAATGCAGAACCTCTGCTTAAGAAACGCCCCTCTGTAAGTTTTTTATTTTTACCAGAGTGTAGTTAATAATTTGTAAAATGCTTTTGTTTTTTGTGTGTGTGTTTTCTCCTTTTTTTTTTTTTTTTACTATCCCATCTATTTGTCCATTTTGATTCTTTTTAAAGATTTCTTCCAATTCGTTTGTATAGCTCCTCTCCCCCTTTTTAAGCAATTTCATATTGTCCATATGGATCCTGCACATTTTAGCACAAAGTGAGGACTAGGCAAAGGATCAACATTTTGACGTTTGCATAATGCAGCATTACGTACGGGTAGAATGCGTCTATTCGATGCAAGATCCATTTTTTTTTTTTTAAAAGCCATGTAGTAAAATAAAAAATATGAACGGTGCAGGTGATATGTGGGAGAATATATAAAAAAAAATATATATAATTATATGACGCTTAGATAGCTATACAGCTAGCTAGCTAGCCAATATTGCCAAACAGTGTTACACAAATTTAAAAGAAAACGAAAAATTCAAACACAACAGACTGGACGCACATGGGCGATCACTTTACTGTAACGTTTAAGTAAAGCGGTATGGAATCTTTGAGCAGCATCCAATGCGAGTCTGTGATTGTGCACAAAACAACTTTATCAATTGAATTCATATTACTCTTCTCCTTAAAGAATTCGTAAATTCCTTCCAAACAACACACGACAACGTCATGCCTTTTAAACAGGCTAATGCCACTGCCAAGCAGGGGAAAAACAATCGTCTTAAGGTTATTCATTTTTGCTGTTAATAGGATGTCCTCATAACACTTTCTTAATTTTGCCGTTTCGTTATAGTACGGTTCGACCACATGTATAATCCATTTGTATGCACTGTTATGCCCTTTCGTTATGAGTATATCCTTTCCTTTATGTTCCTCTCGAGCAGTTTTCATTTCGGTGAAGAGTGCGTCACCACATGTTTTTAAAAAATTACCTGAACAGTCATACCCGTTTCCTTCTTTGGTCAATTCAAACATGTGGTTTGTTCCGTTCACGGCTGCGTCGCCTCGCAGGTAGGACAAGTCTGCAAAGGGGAGAAGGGAAAGATGTGTAATGAAATGGTTATGCTTACACGTGTTCATGATACACCAGCCAGGTTACTGTCCACTTTCGCAGAACTGCTTTGTACATGCGCGAAATTTCCCTCACGCTGTGATGCAAGATATAGGGCTAAAACACCCCCATGTGTATAGGACACGGTTAAGCACGTGTACCTCCAAAGTGAAGAGCCACTTTGCTCAAAATATTGTCCGGATTTTCATTCTTGTTAAAAACAGGAATATTCTTCACGTTAATAATTTTATGCACATTTTTAATTGTTGGATAACTCTGAAAAACATCATGGTGTCTCTCTTGTAAGAGAAGTTCCACATCTTCTATTTTGTGTAATTCATGGCTTTTTATTTTTTTGCTTTTTATTAATTTACTGATGTTAACATTTTTGCTCGTTTTAAAATTACACAAAAAGGGTTTATTCAAGGAGCAAGCGGTATGTATCGTACCCTGTTTCGTCAGCTTAAAAAGGAACATCTTCGCCAATAAACTGTTATTTCTTTTTCTTTAGCAGTGTAGATATGCATTCCTAGCAGAGGAAGGTGTACTCTTTCACATTTTGGCTAAATAGTTATACGCTCCAAAGGGTTACCTAGGCGGGGAAAAAAATAAAATATATAAAAAAAAATTCTTCTGCATAAATTTTGCAAACAAATTGTGCTACTCGCGAAGTGTTGAATAAATACACCGTTGGGGAAAGATGAAAAAATGAGTGGAAGAAAAAACAAACGAACCCAAAAAAAAAAAAAGGAAATGGTGCAGAAGCACACATGTTTAATGCGCATGCTAGTGTATGGGCTTAAGCGCACATATTGTGGCACATGTACGCCTGAACAAACGGAAATATATTGTAGGCTGAGGGGATGGAAGGCCACAAAAAAGCAGAGGGAAAATTTAACATTTGTACACGCAGTGGGGGACATGAGACTTCAACCCCAAAACACACTCTTAATGGAACCTGAACCGTTGCACCGTTGTGTGCATTTCAACAAACGTGTAAACAGCTAAGTGTTGCCTGTCTACTAAATCTCTCATTCTGTCGCTACACCCGGGTCAACCACCTCTTCATGCACACCATTTGTATATCACGTAGCGAAAGGATCACTCCATAAAAGGAAAAGACTCATTTGTCGATGATCCTAAATTGGTAATAAAATGTAAAAGCGTATCAACACCTTTCCATGTGTGTAACAATCCGTTCAGTCGCAAAAAACCAAAGCGTAACCTCAATACCACCCTTAAGTCAGCAAAATTGTGCGCGGGCAAACACCGCCCTATGTCCCTGCCCACTGTTAATGTATAAAATATTAAAGGCGAAACGCCTAGTATGTTATACTTTTTTGTGTTCCGAATTAGTTAAACCGTTAGAGGTTTTTTGTAAAACGTGAGAATGTCCTGGTCAGCAATGCTGTACAGGATGGAAGTATGCGGTCTTTTACTCTCCCCCATGTGGTCACCGAATAGGGAGAGCAAAAAAAAAAAAAAAAAAGCACAGAAAAAAAAATCATATAGTGGAAATAATGGAGAAAATGCAAAAAAAAAAAAAAAA
>NW_012192665.1:49298-50391 GCF_000956335.1 Plasmodium fragile | reverse complement strand
AAAAAAAAAAAAAAAAAAAAGCACAGAAAAAAAAATCATATAGTGGAAATAATGGAGAAAATGCAAAAAAAAAAAAAAAATAAAAAGCTACAAGTCCTCCCATAAATCCCCCAATACACCCATTGCCACCGCTCGAAAAAAAAAAAACAAATTTACATGCGGCTACTAAAATTGGTCATGACTTGAGTCTCTTGAGGAAGTGCTCCCACGAATTGGAGAGGAAGGAACACCTTTTGTGATGAACATAGTCCAGCATTATGTCAGCCCTACGAGATGTTTTGTTTTAGGGGGCAGAAAGGGGTGCACAAATCAACATGTGTGTTTGCCCACGTTGGCAACCTCGTGGATTGCTTTGAGTGTTGTGTGAGTGGCGGGAACTGCCCGTCTGCGAAGGCACCCCTACACAATTCCTTTCCACCCGTGTCCTGCTTACCACTCCTTCCTCCTTTTCGTCGTACAAATGAACCACGACGCTGTGCAAATTCCGATGAAATACAAGCTCATTGTTAGGCTCCGTTCTGCAAAAGTGTAAAAAAAAAAAAAAAAAAAAAAAAAAAGGGCAATACACATGTACTTAGCTGATGTCTATGCAAAAATTTCTATTTCTCCTCCTGGTCTGGCTCTTCCCCAGCGCCTGACTCTCCAAAGTCTGATAACATACAATCGTGAAGTGCTCGCAAAATTGCCTGCACGCTGCCAAGAACAATGGCCGCAAAAAAAATGTGTCACGGCTTGGAAGCTTTACTTAAATTTCCCATGGAGGATCCTTGCTTAACGGCCTCATTTTCTGCCATGTTCGAAATTGATGCAACCTCAGCTATGCACAAATTTTAAATTGTCACAAAAGGGGGAAAAAAATATATTCCTTCACAGAATTGTACATAGATTGGGGGCAATAGCTTAAGCTACAAAGTTTAACCGATGCGCTAAAATTGTTTTTCTTTATTTTTTCCCTTTTCATGCTTTACCCGCTTCACACATATTTATGCTTAACACTTTTTCGAGTTGTTAATATTGTGTGACCCTCACCTTTACGGGATGCTACATCTTGTTTTTTTCACTTTTTTGCTGCCCACCGGAGGGGAAGGAAAAA
>NW_012192665.1:34363-46543 GCF_000956335.1 Plasmodium fragile | reverse complement strand
AAAAAAAAAAAAAAAAAAAAAAAAGGGCAATACACATGTACTTAGCTGATGTCTATGCAAAAATTTCTGATACCCCCCCTGGTGTGGCTCTTCCCCAGCGCCTGACTCTCCAAAGTCTGATAACATACAATCGTGAAGTGCTCGCAAAATTGCCTGCACGCTGCCAAGAACAATGGCCGCAAAAAAAATGTGTCACGGCTTGGAAGCTTTACTTAAATTTCCCATGGAGGATCCTTGCTTAACGGCCTCATTTTCTGCCATGTTCGAAATTGATGCAACCTCAGCTATGCACAAATTTTAAATTGTCACAAAAGGGGGAAAAAAATATATTCCTTCACAGAATTGTACATAGATTGGGGGCAATAGCTTAAGCTACAAAGTTTAACCGATGCGCTAAAATTGTTTTTCTTTATTTTTTCCCTTTTCATGCTTTACCCGCTTCACACATATTTATGCTTAACACTTTTTCGAGTTGTTAATATTGTGTGACCCTCACCTTTACGGGATGCTACATCTTGTTTTTTTCACTTTTTTGCTGCCCACCGGAGGGGAAGGAAAAAAAAAAAAAAAAAAAAAAATGCCATAATTATAAAACACCGTGCACTATTGCACCATGACACAACACACCAAACTCAGAGCAGGACCCAATGTGCGCTGCAGCAAGCTTGTCCGCTGCATTTTCTTGTTCTTTTTGCACAAATAAAATTGGGACCAAGCTGAATTCCCATTGTTCATTCGCCTCCATACAGTCGATCATTTTAAAAGCGCCGGAGCTGTTCTCTTTTCAAATAGTAAGGGCCATAAGTGCTCACAATACAAAGTGATCTCGCCTTTTACCATTCATTCAGCTGGATATGCATGCCGCGCTTGTTTTAAGGGGTACATTGAAATTAGCGAAAAAGGTCCATTCTGCAACCATGCCCAAGTCTATGTTGCCGAGCAACGTCTAGCTTTGTGTCCGCTTGCAATTCTTGCGCGAACTGTTCATTTGCTCAATTGCTCATTTGCACATTTGCTCATTCATTGAATCAGAGTTATATTAAAATCAAATGGTGTTGAGTTGGTGAAAGGATGAACGTATTAAAAAATGAAAAGTGCAACGCGGACGCGGCAAAAGGGGAAAAAAAAAAAAAAAAAGATAACACGCAAGCAACAAATTTTAACTGATGAGGTAATGACGGTCCGAGTTCTGGCAGAGAAAGTGTTAACTATGTGCATACGCGCACAGCACAGTCCGTTTTCACAGTGTCGGAGTGATATCTCCACGCAGGTGCGCGCTATAACTGCGCAGACGTATATTGAGCATGGATATATGCATGTGTGTGCCTTCTATGTTTCATGTGCACGTACATAACAGCCCGTGTACACCTCCCCTCCCCTTCATGACTGCGTAAAAATGAGTATCATTGGAGGCCACAGGATGGGAGGGGACACGCGCGGGCGGGAAGTGAGAAAAACAAAAAAAAAAGAAAGAAACGAATCGGGTGTGCAGATGGACGGATCATCAATGGACAGGTGGGCGAAAAATTACCAAAAAATGAAAACCCGCGTAAGCATGGCTCGGGATAAGGCAAATGTGGAGCACACGCATCAGCGAGCGTGAACCGAGTAGTTGCTATGTCGCAGGACTGATCGCGGGACGGTGTTGCGCACTAAGAAATATCGCACGTTGTTTTATTATTTTACTTTATCCCCCCTTCCTACTGCAACATCTGCTGCGTCTACTCTATATGACCTGCGCACGCAACATATCCCTACTGCTGTTGCAAGAGTTTCTTCTCCTGCTTTTCGATATTCTCAATGCTCTTCTTCTCCGACTGCAACTGGTCCATTATGCTAATTTCTTTGTCTCCGTTCAACTCGTTCTGTGAAGCGTACTCCTCCAATTTTTGCGAAAACTGATCGTACAGCGCATTTATAACTGGCGTGGCTACACTCCTTGCATCCTCGTCCAGATTCTTGGTCACCTCTAATGTCTTTTTTCTCCACAAGCTCAGATGCTTTCGAATGAACTTAATCGCTATTGGGATGACCAAACCAGTCATCATCACTTTTAAAAAGTGCTTCAGCTTATGTTTGTGCTTTTTGTACAAATCGGTTAGTTTTGTCTTAATTTTGGATCCCAGCTTTTTTAAACCTGTTCCAAATTTGCTAGCGTGGAATCTTTCTTTCAATTTTCTGATAAACTGGTCTTCGATCATTGCCATGTTATGGCCTTTATATGCGTCCGTGTCGAAGAGCTCAGCATTGTTCTGCGAAGGAAGGGGGTAAAGGTGTGAGGTGAAGATAAAGCGGCCATTGTTATGAGGCAGTTATTTAGACGAAGCGGATTTCAGTGAGGCCAACAGTGGGGTATACAAGCATTCCACACAAGCACATAACAGCAGCACGTACACACATAATTGCCCAGCACAACTTGATCTTTTCCTACCTCCAGCAGAATCATCATGTTCTCCGCTCCTGCATTACTTGATATATCATTCTCCAATCTGTCGACAATTCTTGTAGACACGACATCTACGAATGAGTCTAACTGATTTTTCCATAGCGATCCCACTTTGTTCGAAAGGTGGTTGCCAACTGTAAGAAGGGGAAGGGGACAGAGGATTAAAAGTGAAGGATAATTCGAACAAATCGAAATGAATTTCATTTGTCCTCCGTCCAGTTGGCTTAAGTTGGAAGTATGTATATGTGCGGGGGATGTAGCATGTTTGCTCGGAAGCTCATACAAATGAGGTGACACACTTTCACGCCCTCGAGCACACCCTTGAGTACACCCGATAGCACATCCAATCATACACACGCTTACGTTCGACGTATGAGACTGGGTTGAGGCTCTTAGAATTGAGCTGAATAGCCCGCAGCTGCAGAGCCAAGGCCACGATGAGACCGACGTAACACACAAATGATTTCATGTTGGGAGACACACACAAGAGGGGAGTTGAAAACGATGTTAAAGAAAAGGTGGAAGTGAATTTTAAAACCGAGGGCAAGGCGTTTAAAATGTAACCCTGTCAATGTGGTTGGGAAAAAAGCGTAGGCTTAAATGGCAAAGCATAAATTGTAATGTATAAGATGAGACATCGGTTGAAGCATCGGTTAAAAGCATATGTTGTGAATGAACTGCAAATGCGGCGAATTTGGTAAGTTATCATATCAAGTGAAGAAAAATCGAAACACTAAATCGGTGAAAGTGAATGTCCACAAGAAGTTTACATGATTATATAAATGTGTGCAAGTGCAAAAAAGAAAAGAAAAATTAAATGCATAACAAATAATGTTAATTGCTTCTATGTTTTCAGCACAAAAAATAAGGTGAAAAAGAAAAAAAAGACACTTTCGTTCCTCATGAAAAATGAAATTATATCAAATCAAATCAAAAAAGAGTGAAAAGAGCAAAACAAACTGATGTGTGTTTAATTATGTTGAAACGTAATGAAAAGGAATCAAAAAAAAAAAAAATCAAAAGAAACCAAGGTAAATGAAATCGTGAGGACTCAATTCATCATTTTTGAGCTAACATGTTTTTTTTTTTTTTTTTTTTTTTCCCAAATAGCCATTGTATTAATGAGTGGAATTCCCTATTGCCGTTGATTATATGCGTCTACATGCACACATTATTTTAGCTAGCTACTTAATAATATTGCTTAAAAAAAAAAAAAAAAGTAAATAAAGAACGCTGTTGTTTTTTAAATGCAGGGGTGAAAAGATGATCCTTAAAATTAATTAAAAGTTCATTACGTTTATAAACGCCATTATGCTGCTAATCACACAGGGCTTTTTTTTTTTTTTTTTTTTTTTTTTTTTGCATGTTCCATTTTAGCTCATTGCCTTAAAATTACCTTTGAAAATATGAACAGGACAGACATAAAAATGGGCTTACATATCTGTCTTTTTGGCTACTTCGAATGACCTTAATTTTTGCGCCAAAAAAAAGTGGTACATCACATTTTCTACATGCTTGTCCCTGTGTGTACCCTCTGCATGTGTTGGCTTATTTGTCCGAATTTGACTTAAAACGAATCATTTTGACCTTGTTAGTAGTGTAACTTTTTCTTTTTTTTAATTTTTCCAATTGGAATTGAGTCATACTGCGCTCACACTGTGTGTAGTTCACCACGCGAATTTGAACACTTATAATTTAAAAAAAAAAAAAAAATCCCGATTTTGTCATTTTGGCTAATTGTGGCGGGAAATTATTCAAGCTCGAAGTGGAAAATAAAAAAAAAAAATAATAATAATAATAAATAGTCACGTAAATGCAACATACGGCATGTGCGCGTGTTCACCGTTTGGGAAATATTTTAAAACGGTTAATAAGATTTTTTCTAATTTGGCAAACAGCCTGAACAGGCAATAAAAAAAAAAAAATATATATATATATATATATATTTTTCACTTCTAATCGGTGTATGCACAGAAATAGCTGTTTTTTTTTTTTTATTATTATTTGGGGGTGTACAAATTTTAGCCCATTCAACTGTTCAGCTGTTACGTCTCAAAGGAACAGCAAGCTCCGCGTCCCTACCCCGCGGAAACCTGTTATGTCTTAAAAGTTTCCCATCAAATGTCTCAATCACAATGGTTATTTTAAAAGAAAGGTACACAGTTGTAGGTCTCGCCCTACATACAAAACGTGTTTCTCTCCTGTATGTTATTTCTCCCTTTCAATTAAAAAAAAAAAAAAAATCCTTCAGACAGACACTAAAAGTGGCATACATGTGACATATTTTATTAGCAATTCCCGCAACACGACGGGTAGCTGCGCTTTTAATTTAGTTGTTTTGCTTTGTCCGCCAACTTGCGCCAACGCATGTGGCTTTATCCCAATCGCGCTTATTCCAGCTCACCGCCTTCCCCTCCACTGATCTTACACACCGCGCCACCACAACTGTCACATTAAACAAAAGAAAAATTCTCAAATGATGAAACGCTCATCATTTCTACGCACATTTTGAACTTGGGAAAACAATTTCATATGAAAGCCAGACGATTACGAACGTCCGCGGCCCAGCGACTCTTCAACCATATTTCATACCTCCCCCCATTGTGAATTCAACAAAATCGAGTATTTCCCGTGAGAATACAACATTACACCTTAACTCTTTTAGCTCGTATAATTTTTTGGCGTGAAGTTTATATTTGTATTTCTGAAGTAGTGACAAATTTTTTTTTTTTTTTATTTACATGGATATGTACATATGTATGTGTAAATATATACGCATATACAAATATACGCATACATATGTGTACATATATACGTGTAAAGATACATATTTACATATATACATTTTTTCATATTCATTCATGTATACACATTGGCGTCAAAAAAAATGTTCTCAGCATGTCCACATAAAATTATGCGTAAGCAAATCTCCAAACGTAAAAATGTTCATATGCATATCGCTACTGTATAATGTGTGCAAAATTTTTTAATACGCCAGAGAAAACATAATAATTAAAAAAAAAAAAAAAAAAAAAAAAAAATACTACATAATAATTAAAAAAAAAAAAAAAAAAAAAAAAAAAAAAAAAAAAAAAAAAACAAAAAAAAAAAAAAAAAAAAAAAAAAAAAAAAAAAAAAAAAAAAAAAAAAAAAATACTGACGAAAGTGCCATTTTGTCCTTTTTGCGCGTTTAATGCATTGGAAAATTCGTTTTCCGCGGATCCTAAATAATAGCTTTACTTTGCCATTTGACCATATTGTTATTTTCCGCCCCCAGTTTACTGTTTCCCTTGTTGTTGAATCCCACTTGCCGCTTCCCATTTAACGTTCCTTCACTTTCCGGGCCAACTTATCACATTTATGCAAAGATAAAAAAAAAAAAAGAAACGCAGGAGGGAAATAAAAATGCCTACTATAGGAGAAAAGAAGTATAGAGACAACACGAGCACTTTCATAGACGGTACTATTCACATGTTTACGATAATAAAAGATTAGCAAATGCTGTGACATGGCGAATTCGATGCCTGCTCATCCCCCCGTTACCTCACAAAATTACAGCACCATATAATATATAGAGGGGGGAGACGTACAAAAATGTCGCCTTGTTAAAACAGGAGCATAAATTGTGGATGTCATATGGTCTATCATCACATTCGCATTGTGAAGCAATTCCCCGGCTCGATACTCATGCGACCGTTCCCACCCCCTTCACAGACACAAGAAATTTCAAAAGAAAATCGATTGACGAGCACGATGAATGTTCTTTTTTTGAAGATTTACTCTACCTAAATAAAGAGAGAGAAGATTCTAAAAATGCGCAAAACGATAATTTATTTGTTAATGTAGAACTTGGTTCAACTCGAACCAGCGCCATAGGTCTCAACGCAGTGAAGAATACCAGCTATGCGGAGAGTAATATAAAAGAGTCGAGCAGTGCTAACAATTACCATAATTGTGGCACCCCCGGTGAACTTAGCCTAGAGTCCCCCCTGAACGAAATTGTAAGTTTGTCGGGTTACTCCGTTGTTAGCTTGTCCGCTCGTCTATTCGTTTTTTTTATTTGTTTTCGTTCCTTTTCCTTCTTTTTTGCCAAATCTATTCTGTTACCTTCCCCTTTGTAACGCCCCGTTACGTCGCCTTTTCACATCTAAGGGAAGTGTCTGCCCGCTTGTCCCCTTTTCTGTGCACAAAGGTTTCCGTGTAAGGGGTGAACGTCTGATACAGCAGCCCCCACAAGGATTTCTGCTTCTCACGGTGTAAGCTTATTCCTTTCACTGACGCCTTTGCTATACACTCCCCCCCCTGCAGCAAAGGTACCAGCTGACCCTACTGAAGAAGAGCAACCCTTCGTGTCCAAAAGCACCAAAGGTATCCATCGCCAGTGTTAACCACGAGGGAGAAGACCGAACTGAAGACAACACTGATGAAAAAAAGCTCAAGGCAGCCAGAGATGAAGCAAGAGTAGATATCTCTTTAAAGGAAAATATACATCCTTTAAAGAACTCTACCCAAGGGAAAATGCAAGAAAGGCACTTGCTGATTAAACCGAGACGGAATTACAATGAACTGCATGAAAGCCAAATGGATGATTCGAACGCGAATCATGAAAATGTGCACATATCGAATGAGGAGAAATGTGGTGGGAAGGACCCTCTGGTAAGATGTAGCGATTTCTCGAATGGACATCGTATCCCAGCATTTGTTGATCTGAAAAAAGGGGATAGGACTAACCAACCAAATAGAGCATTGCAGTATGAAGGCGAAGAGAAAAAAATTGTCATGCGAAATAATGTGTCTGCGAAAGAGACCCTAAACAATGGCTGCTTCCCCCAAGGGGCAACGCCCGCGTGGAAGGATGAAGCTGTCGTATGTAAAAAATCGAGTAACCAAATAGGTGAAAGGAAAAATAAAGCAATCCCCAACTCGATGGGCGAACTTGCTTTTAAAAAAAGTAGTCTTATGTGTAGGGATAATTTGTTTCAGAATTACAGTTATGCTGTGCGCGGGGGAAATGCCAACATGGATGAGACCAGCGATGCGCCTGAGCGGAAGAACCCAGCCGAGGGGTGCCCCGACCAGCGGAGAGGACCCACGCGTGACGCTCTGAACAAGTACCAACCGATGGATGACCATTGCGTCATTTACAAGAGAGAAAGACATGGTGACAAAAAGATGCCTGAAGAAGATCACACGAACGAAGAGATTCCCTCGAGTCAGTTTGGAAGAAAGGGTTCAAATCGCTTCAACACCCAAGCGGATGCTGACTTGTCTCCACTGCGTAGTAGCTATGCTGATACGAATGAAGCAACCAGCTGCAGGAAGGAAATAAAAATTACACACAAGAACGACCCAGCCTACCCCATGTTGCACATTTCGAACAGAAGTGCCATACATGTGGGAAAGCATGCTAATGTAAAGGCAAATGTGACCCTCATAAATCATGAAAAAAGTATAGCGTCTAACTTAAAAGTGCCAGACAGGCATATTCCCCCGCCCCACGAAAAAGAAGCAAATAGCGTTGTGCGAAATAATACACCAAATAAAGTCAATAATAAAAGTGTACCGAAAAATTTAAATGTCAGTTCGAAGATAAAAAATGATAAAGCGGTGACGTATCTCACGTATGAAGATATTACCGATTTTGAATTCGAAGTGAACACAGAGACGATGCATGACATGATTGAGCAGTTGTTACAAATTACTAAAGACCAGGAATGGACAAAACAAATTGAAAATTTAATTAACCTGAGAAAAATTTTAAAATATTACCACAAATTATTTTTTGATCATCATGCAAAAGAAGTGAGAAAAATAACCAGGTCAATAATTGAGCTTCTAAATAGCCCCCGATCTTGTGTGTCCAAAAATGCTTTACTATGCTTGTCTGAGTTTTACTCCATTGGCAAGAAGAGAATGGATTGTACATTGGATGATGTTATTCTCCCTTGTTTAAAAAAGGCCCACCAGACTTCCACAGACTTTCTGAGCAGTGCTGCGAATAATGCGCTTCTTTCCATATGCAACTCGTGTACGGAGAGCAAGCTTATTTTGCATTTTGTGAAGATAATTACCTCGTAAGGAGTTAAATAGGGGGGCGGACACATGGACAGTTAGCGCAAGGGGGGGGAAAACAAAACCTGCCCAGACGTAACCGACTGAGCAGCAGACCTAATTAGGCGCACTTTTGCGCGTTGCATACATATATAACGCATTCCAAACAAACTGTGTGTTATTTATCCCTTTTTCCTTCCCCTCGCAGAAAGCAAAAAACGTACAACCTCATATGCCTCAAGTGTCTGATCGCTGTCATAATAAAGTTTGAGGATAATATTTCCAAGTTTAAGGAAATTAATAAGCTTATTGAGGCCCTTGTGGAGGTTGGCTTTCTTCGGCGCGCCATAGTTTTTGCCATCGAAGTGAATGTCTTTATCTTCAACCGATGCGCGTGTGCAGGATTGGAGAGCACTTTTTTTTTTTTTTTTCTTATTCTTGCTTTCCTTTTTCTTCCGTATTCTTCTTCAAACCGAGCCACTCACACGAGTTTTAACACATTTCCCCATTTTAGTGTACCGCAGAGGGAAGTGCGGAGATGAAGTGCACTGCCAGGGTGGCCTTGGTCGTTCTGGACAAGTAATGCGCTCGATAGGGGGGACATACAGCTGCCACTCCCCCCAATATGTGCTTACATAAGAAGAAGCGCATGCGAGTGCTGTCCTCGATGGGGATCTATGCGAGCTTTGCTCACGTTGCGTGTATAACTTTTCCCTCCGCCCGCTTCAGCATATGCCCAATCAAGCAAAACGGCAGCAAGTTTCACATTGCCGTGGATAAAATAAAAAAGGTGAGCCGCAAGAGGCATTTAATCATTTGTGCTGTTTATTTTGTGCATACATTTGCGCGTCTTATTTTGCACATATTTGTGCGTATATGTGTTGCACATTTTTTTTTTTGTTTTCGCCGCTTGTATGCGCACAAATCTTGTCCCTCTCCCCCTTTCGCGTGCCAGATCGAAGGCCTAACGGACCGAACGACCGAAAGCGAAATCGACTCCGTGCTGGGGAAAATCAAGTTCAGTTGAGGTCCCTTTTGAAGATGTAGCTTTATGAAGCATGTGTGCGAATGGACAGAGGGGCATATGCGGAAATGGCAAATCAGTTTGCGATATTTTTTTTCTGAACACTTATTAATTTTTTCCTCTTTCTGAACTTGTTTTTTTGTAATTGGCTGTTTGGGCGAGTTTGGCTTTTTTTTTTTTTTTTTTTTTTTTTTAAATCGCGATGTTATTTTCCAGTTTGTATTTTAATTTCCCTTATTTTTTGCTTATTAATTTTGGGCTGCCCATTTGCTACTCATTTTCATGCCCATTTTAAGTATGCCTCAATTTTTTGACCACCCGGGGGAAGCCTAGTTCCTCCTCTTTTTTTACCTGCACGTAGCATTATCATGTTCGTAGTGCAATTTTCTTTTTTTTACACTACATGCTACGCAAAGCAGATTTTTACACAGGCACACTGCGCGCATGGCTTTTGCATTCCCTTTTGGATAATTTCCTTTTTGTGCAACACGTATGATTAATGATTAATGAGCATAAGAATGGTAAAATATATATATATATATATATATTTTTTTTTCTTCTTCCCCTTCTTTGGGTGCACGAGGAACATAAGCGAGGGGAACATCACCCGACTGGGGGTTCGTCCCGAATGATAAAAGCAGGGATGTGAGTGGTTGAACGGGAAAAAAAAAAAAGGGTACTATATATAAATGTGCAAATATATATAGGGTCATATATCCATACCGTGAGTGCACTCCTCTTTGCACACGCTTGCGTGGATATCTCATTAACAATGTTGGACGTCGTTAACATTCGGTCATGCCTGCTTTACAATTTTAAAAAACGTGTTCTTTTTTTTTTTTTTTTTTTTTCATTTCGAACCATTCACATGTTGGTGACGTGCACACATTGGGTGATGTAGCTACCCGCTACATGCTTCGCCCGTTTCTCATTTTTGGGTGACCTATGTTAACCTATTTGGTTGGGGTAAAGAAACTGGTTGTGCGGACAAGCTGATCAGATATACGGCATTGCTATTTGGAAGGACTGCAACGCCATGTGAAGTTTTTCCTTTTTCCCGTGCGATGGTGGCTAATACGATGAGGGGTATAAATATATGTACGTAGAATAAAAGTACATGTAAGAATGGTCACATACGCAGGTGACACGCCTTTTTTTGTATTTTCAATCCATTTGGAGATTAGATTCCCTCATATACTAACATGCATTCCCCACTAGTATGACGTTTCCGCGGATGCCCTTTTGACACACCCAAATGAACTTTGTCTACCATCCTTTACTCTCCCCTTCCCGTGACGAAATTTTCCGTCTGACCATTCAATGAATCATTTGATTAATGTACGTCCCACGACATTGTGGGTGGATCGTTCAACATGTGCATGTCACACACATAAAGAGTTGCGCGCACAAGTTTTAATGATTATTGTTTACGAACAACCGATGGGGTCGCGAAATTTCAATTTCCCCTATGTGCTCAAATTGGAAAAATAACTTAAAAAAATAAAAATTAAGAAATTTTTTATGTAGATAAGATTTTTCCTTTTTTTTTTTTTTTTTTTTTTTTTTTTACGCCCCCGGTGTGGTTTTATACACCAGTTAATTTTTTTTTTTTTTTTTCCCTCTTTGCAACAAAAAAGAAAGGGGAAATTTAAAAAAAATGATTTTTCTTTCTTGTAAACATGACAGTACAAGTTTTGTTTCCCATGTAGAACAATTTCTTTTTTTCAACGTTATAAAATATAACATGTTCTTTTTTTTTTGTGATGGTTCCCCCCCCCAGGTTGGACGTTAAATATAAAAATGGGTCACTTGCGATGACAGGTATATTTTATATTACTACCTTTGCGGGCCGGGCATGAAGCACAGTAGTAACGGTCATCGTAATAAACGCGGCACGCTCTTAATTTACTTGCACAAAAAAAAATATACAAGAACATATATACCCCTACATATAACCTACAACTGTTTTATACGTGGCGCATGGATGGAAGCCCAGTAAATAGGATAATTGCAGCAATGACATAGCATAATATAGTTGTGAGACGGGAAGCCAATGCGCGGGGCATTAAAACCACAGGATGCGAACCGTGACGCAATGACGGACGCAGTGTCATAAACGTATATAGTATATAGTGCAGTATACTTTTCGCCATACGGTTGCGCAGGCATGGGCCAACTGCTTATCCGCAGAAGCACCAGGGAATCGATTCAGTGCCCAACACTCGTAAAAGTAATAAGAAAAAACATATTATCTGCTCGACGCACTTATTTTCTCGCGCAACGTGTATATCCGCAGTGCTGCAAACGGAAAAAAAAAAATTCTTCATGAGCTTCATAAGTGTTTCATTGTTCATCGATTCGTCGATTCATCGCTTAATCAGTTTTATGACCCTTCATAAAGCATCCCCAGAAGTAGTAGTGACAGTCAAGGCGCACTGCTTTTCCGCTTACCGCGCATTGACCAAGTTTGTACCGGTAGGCAAAAAAAATGTACGTGCTGCATGTACCAGAATGGTATACAATAAAAATAAACATATATATAAATTTTTTTTTTCCACATGCATCACTTCCGTTTTGGTACATTCTGTCATTTCTTTGTAGTATACTTGAGCACTCATTAAAAAAAAAAAAAAAAAGCGGCCAACTTTTTTTTTTTTTT
>NW_012192665.1:16815-33562 GCF_000956335.1 Plasmodium fragile | reverse complement strand
AACAAAAAAGAAAGGGGAAATTTAAAAAAAATGATTTTTCTTTCTTGTAAACATGACAGTACAAGTTTTGTTTCCCATGTAGAACAATTTCTTTTTTTCAACGTTATAAAATATAACATGTTCTTTTTTTTTTGTGATGGTTCCCCCCCCCAGGTTGGACGTTAAATATAAAAATGGGTCACTTGCGATGACAGGTATATTTTATATTACTACCTTTGCGGGCCGGGCATGAAGCACAGTAGTAACGGTCATCGTAATAAACGCGGCACGCTCTTAATTTACTTGCACAAAAAAAAATATACAAGAACATATATACCCCTACATATAACCTACAACTGTTTTATACGTGGCGCATGGATGGAAGCCCAGTAAATAGGATAATTGCAGCAATGACATAGCATAATATAGTTGTGAGACGGGAAGCCAATGCGCGGGGCATTAAAACCACAGGATGCGAACCGTGACGCAATGACGGACGCAGTGTCATAAACGTATATAGTATATAGTGCAGTATACTTTTCGCCATACGGTTGCGCAGGCATGGGCCAACTGCTTATCCGCAGAAGCACCAGGGAATCGATTCAGTGCCCAACACTCGTAAAAGTAATAAGAAAAAACATATTATCTGCTCGACGCACTTATTTTCTCGCGCAACGTGTATATCCGCAGTGCTGCAAACGGAAAAAAAAAAATTCTTCATGAGCTTCATAAGTGTTTCATTGTTCATCGATTCGTCGATTCATCGCTTAATCAGTTTTATGACCCTTCATAAAGCATCCCCAGAAGTAGTAGTGACAGTCAAGGCGCACTGCTTTTCCGCTTACCGCGCATTGACCAAGTTTGTACCGGTAGGCAAAAAAAATGTACGTGCTGCATGTACCAGAATGGTATACAATAAAAATAAACATATATATAAATTTTTTTTTTCCACATGCATCACTTCCGTTTTGGTACATTCTGTCATTTCTTTGTAGTATACTTGAGCACTCATTAAAAAAAAAAAAAAAAAGCGGCCAACTTTTTTTTTTTTTTCGTGTACCAAAATTTTGATTATTTAAAAATATCGCCTGAAGCTCCTTTTCTTTCTTTTTTTTTTTTTTTTTTTTTCTTTTAACGCTTACTGATTTGTAAAGGACAACTGAATGGAGTGGCGAACTTTTAACATGTTTGAATAGTGAGTCAATCAGGGCGAGGAGGACGCTGAAAAGGGTGAAGCCGAGTTAGAGGTTCAACCGAATAAACGGCGCAAGAAAATAACAAATCGCGCATTCAAACTGACAGGTGCTACAGACGCAGAAGCACGTCCAATTTGTTTAGAGGCAGCCCCCAATAGGGAAGAAATATAACACCCTGGTGCGAAGCTGTCCGATAGATGAAGGTGGATTCAGCGTAGAGTCTGCCCTGCCTTATCTGGGCTCCTCGACGCGACGTCCATCGCCCGCCCCCCTTTTGCGAGCAACCCGTGTATAACCCTCATGAATCCCCGCCACAGAAAGTAAGCCAAACAGGGGGACAAAGCCATTCCCATGCGCATTTATATGTACTTTACAAGCACGCTTGCATATGCATGTATATTTTTCACGCGTGGCATATATCTACGGGGAGAAGCCGCTCCCATTCGACAATTGAACGAACCCCCAACCGTCATGTACATTTTTTCCCCCCCCCACTTCTGACCCTTAGTGAATCAAGTCGTATGCAAGAATTGCCACAGCACGGATGTTGAGACTAACGAGGGACAAGGGGAGGTGATCTGCCGCAGATGCGGTTCCGTCCTGGAGGAGAACAAAATTGTGGAATCCCTTGAGTTCGTGGAGAATAACAATGGAGCTATTTCGATGGTAAGAAGTGGCCGCACTTTTAGCGGTCCCCCCCGCTGCTCTTGCCACTTGCGCTGGCCGCGTTAAAATACGCCCAATGTTACCATGCATCGTGCCACATGTTTCCTTTCCCCGCACATGTAGGTCGGACAATTCGTCCCCGCTAGTGGGAACAAATCCTTCATCCTCTCCTGGGGTGTACGCGAAAGCAGAGAGTTGTCCTTACAAAAGGGATACATAAATATACAAAAAATAGCAGAACATTTGCACCTGTCAACACAGCACGTGGAAGCAGCTCAGCGAATCTACCTGATGGCTCTACAAAGAAATTTCACAATGGGAAGAAACAACTCTTACGTTGCCGCCTCATGTCTTTATACAATTTGTAGAAGGGAAAAGTCACCCGTGATGCTAATCGACTTTAGTGATATCCTACAGACCCCTGTAAAGCCCTTAGGAAAAACATTTCTGAAGCTGTTGAGATTGCTTCATATAAGTGTACCTAACATAGACCCTTCTTTATATTTAGAGCGTTTTGCTCACAAATTGAATCTTAAAAATGCCATATATAAAGTTACGTACACAGGGATAAAGCTTATTCAAGCCATGACAAGGGACTGGATTTGTACTGGAAGAAGACCTACAGGGTTATGTGGTGCCGCCTTGCTAATTTCTACCAGAATGCATGGCATTTTTGTTCATTCAAATACTATTGCTAATATTGTGAGGATATCCAACCCTACTATCATTAAGAGACTTTCTGAATTTAAAAATACGAGTACAGCTAAAATGAAGGTTTCCGATTTTGACCGAATTCGCTTGAATGATCTTCCATCCAATTCACTACCTCCTTGTGTCATTGCCTCAAATAAAAAAAAACTCAAACAGGACATGCTAAGGAATAATCAAACAGTATCTCTTTGTGATAGCGAGGACATTTTCAGCACTGCTGGAAGTGCAAAATCGGCAAAAGATTCAACAGGCCAACTGCTATCTAATGAAACCTTCTCCCCCAATGGTAATGAAGACACCTTATCCTTGTGTAACACCATGAATATAACAAATGAGTACGATGCGAATAATGTGTTGTCATACAAAAATTTGAATCTCCTGGATAGCCGCTCCTCCTGTAATGGGATGGAGGACGTCACCACCACGGAGTGCAGTGTAAATGGAGGTAGCGCAAGTAAAATTGGCCGCTCGAGCGAGTTGAATAGCACCATAAGTAGCTGCCTTCCAAGTGGAAGTACACATGGAGGAAGCCAAACAGGGGATGATGGAGAAACCCTAACGAACAGTGCAACTATAAATGTGGAAGAAATATGCAATGAGAATCCAGAAGGAAATGATTTAGATCAACTAGCCAAAAAAATTATCAACACGATAGATGTAGAGAAGCAATCTAGCATCCTGAAGGTCGACGTTTCTTCCTTCCATATGAATAATTCACAATGTGATGGCAGCGATTCCGCTGAGGGAAGTGAAAAGGAGAAACTTCCATTTTCTCACAGTGAGAACGGAAGACATGTTAAAAAGGAGAATGGTCTGTCTGACAATCCTCCAACCAAATCAAGTGTATCCATCGCGAGTATAAATCATTTGTCCGATTTGGACTCCTGCCTAACCACCCCTATGGGTAGCGCCAAGGAGTTGACACAATCCAATGGTACATGTCACAATGGGAGTTCCTCCCCCGTAAGTATTGAAAAGCACAACGCATCAGGGCTTATCTCTGCTGATCATAAGAACGATTCGCTCTGCAAAAAGGGAGCGCTGCTTAATGGGGACGAGATGGAGGAGGGAATGGACAACCTAAACAATGAACACGTAACGGCATACAATAGCGCACTTAAAGAAACCCTAAACTCGGAACTAAGCCACCTCCTGAACGAAGTAGATGATTTCAATATCTTACAATATGCTAATAATGCAGAAGAGAACAAGAGGAGCAATAAAACAAATGATATGCACAAAGATGATTTAAACCATGTTAGTAGTATCCTCTCCGATTTTAATTATTTCTTCGAAAATAATTCCAACACTGTAGAAAGTCAAACACCCAACGTTGCAGACATCCCCTCAGATGCATCCATTGAACAATTCAATGAATCGCTGTCCGAGTTCTATGATAGCGAAATTGAAAATATTATTTTGTCTGAAAAGGAAAGAAGACGGAAAATGCTCATATGGGATGACATGATGAGGAGTTATTTTCCACAGTACTACAAGCAGCTTAAAAAAGAGAAGAAGAAGAAAAGGTCTTCATATCATCCTCACCGTGTGGTTGAAGATAAGAGTAAAAAAAAAAAAATAATGGAAAATGACCACCCGTTGGAAGAACAAACAGCAGGAGATTCGGTCATAATGGCTTTAGAAAAATCAGACAAAAGCATGTCAACCAAAATGAACTATGATGTACTCAAGTCCCTTTTTTCGTCCTGAACAGTCAGCATATGTGTATGTAAAATTTGTACAGGGGGAGAGGGGGTATGGAGGGGCCGCACATATATCTACCCGTGTGACGCTGTTTTTTTTGTTGTGTTTGTTGTCGTTGCGCGGCCTCCCCTCACCTTACCCGTATACCGTGTGCTACGCGCTGCGTGATAGGCTAACATAAATGCTACCCCCCGTAGCGCTTCCACACACGTGTGATGTTTGTTTTTTCTCCACCTTTTTTTGCATTATCTGTTTCAGATCCTTTCCAATAATACCCCTCATTTTTTTTTTTTTCGTTATCTCGTGTGTGAGTAGCTAAAAACCACCATGCCACCGTCTTAACGGTAAACAAAAAAGAAATTAAAAAAAAATATAAATAAATAAAACGCATACACCAGTCTCACCTAGCCTGCTTCTTATATTGTAAACGATTGGAAGCGTTACGGTACAAAGAGGAGCATATGCTTACCCGCAAACGACTGTCTACATATTGTCACGCGACCAATGGACACAACGCATTAATGTGCCAAGTGCTCTGAACATTATACGCGGCTACCATGTACCATAGCGCATATATAAAGTGGTAATAACTGATCAATGCGACGCATATAATCCTAAGTCATGCGAGTGGTAAACTCTATTTGTTCTACACCCGTGATGTAAACGCCCACTCTTGTTTTTTTTTTTTTTTCAAATTCGCTTCTTATTTTTGGATAAGACAGTCCGCGGCGCAGCCACGGAAAAAAAAAAAAAAAAAAAAAAAAAAAAAATGACAAAATGGCAAATTGAAAAATTGACAATGGCAGATTTATAATTTTACAGAGTGATAGAGCCATTCACAAATTAACGAATGTCCGCACGAAAAGGTAACGCAGGAACGAGGTACAAAAGGTGCTCCAGACAATCATGGGAAGGATTATATCAAGGGGGGCAACCCACCGTAGGGGTTATCTCGTCTTCGCCACATCTTCCGCCTCTTGGTGGTCTAAATCGAGTCCGGGGCATAAAGCTGCCGCAGCTGTGCAATGAGCTGTGAAGGGGTGCAGGTGGAACAAAATGCATACGATATGTATGTATATATATATATATATAAGTGTTAACGGGCCCACTGCAGTTGCCACGCTGTGTACGCACAAAATGTTTGCACGCGTTCACGCGCACATGAGGATAACAGTGGGGAGCCGTGACCGCACCAACCCCACCCGCCGCTCTCTTTTGTGGGAAAACATTTCGCAGCCGTACATTCGCATCGACGGGAGACTTGACGCGCCGTTTGGTCAGAAGGTCGTGACCCTTTAGGTAAATCCGCTTGATCTTCTCCGCCAAGATGCCATCGTGGGTATACCTATTGAGGGCTTCATTCAGTTTCATCGGGGTAGGCCACAGAGACAAAATCAACTCCGTGGCATCAGGCCCACACATGTTAATCAATCTCAATTGCTTCCCAAACACTTCCTTCACCAAATTATTCTTCGATTTTTTTGAATGACTGTTCCACTGATCCCATTCACATGAATTCTCTTGTAAGTACACCTCCAATTTATCACTGTGTATTATGGGTTCACCTTCTCTGGTGTTACAAACAAGACGGACATTTTCTACAATCTGGGTGTGCATTTCAGCCAATAAAAAAAAAGTATGACTTAAACTTTGGCTAGTCAATATAGAGAAACCAGTAATGAGCTGAATACTATGTTGAGCGTTTAGAAGCGTTTCATAAGAAATTCTATTCGAGTGCGTGTAATTTTTAAATGAATTGTTGCTGTTTTCTATAAGGTATATTATATGTGAGGATTCTTTAGACCTCATGAGACGATATTTTTGCTCATCATATCTTCCATCGATTATACTTGCACTTAGATCATTCAATGTTTTTCGCTCTACTATCCATTTTAATACGTGTTCTTCGTACTCCGCATTTGCTTCCTGTTCACCGTCTTCTTCCCCATCACGCTGGTCCTCCTTCCCGTCCTCGTAACTTCCACTCGAGTGAGCGTTGCTCATTCTTGTGTTGCACATTTGGCTGGCCTCGCCACTCCATTCGTGATTATAGGGGTTCTGTGGTGTCTTCCCTGCATTCTCCTTTTTTCCACCTTTTTTACCCCTTTTCCTCTTCGACGACTTACCACCATTATACACCCTTCTCCTGCACAACCAGATGATATCACCCAGGGGAAGATTTCTAGTCACATATTTGACTCCATTGCGTTGGAATATTTTTTTCATTTTTTCATTCAGCTCCTGACTCGTCCCTGATATATCCCTGTTGTCGATTACCATGACAATTTCGTATGGCCCGTAGGTAACTTGTTCGCCCGCTGCGCTGTGCGTATCCCCATCAGGATGTACATCGAGGTTTGCCTGTCGCTTTGCTCTCTGGCCTGGTTTACGCTTTCCCTTTGAATCCTTTCTCATGTAAACATTTCCGTTTTTTCCATCCTTTTTTGTTCCTTCCTCCTCCCAAGCCTGTATTATTGCTACCTCCTCTTCGTCCATCTGCATATCCCCACTTTCCTTTCTTCTTCTCTTTTTGTGTTCACTTCCTAACTCCCCTCCTGCACTATCATGGGAGACGCTCCACTTCCGCTTCCCCTCCGCTTTACCCTCAAATGAGGAAATAGCCCCACCAGAGACATCTCCCCCCTCTTCACATGCACCTTCTTCTGCAAACAAATCAATTACATCATGCCATCCCGGCTGTTTGTTATTTGTCACAATTGACGTAGTCCCTTTGGATAGGAGGTTGTACTGGTGGGTTTTTTCTAGTTCAAAATTACCACAAGCAGATAGCCCCTTTGTTCTACTCATATCGTTGTCCTCCCGACCGCTCAACTGAACACTCTGTGCATCCGATGTATCCCCATCAATGGTAAAAAATATTTTTTCGCCAACACTGTTGTCCTGTCCAAGCAAGTCGTTATTATTTTCACCATCACTGTAGGTAACTTCCCTCCTTGGTCTTTCATCCGACGCATTCATCTTTGTAGATAAATATTCTGCGCTTTTGACACTCTCCTCGTATTCTATTCTGCGGTCTGATTCGCTTACTACCTTATTTCCTTTGTCTTGCTTAGAAGTAGATCTGTTTTCTCCTTCTGATGCATCTGAGGCGGGTTCTTTCGTTTTGCGATTACTCGTGCGTGGAGGAGAATATTCCTCAATTTTCTGCTCTCTCCTATCTTCCTCCTCTTTCCCGTTATGCTGCCCGTTCTGCTCCCCGTCTTGCTCCCCACTCCGAAGGAATTCCTTCCCCTTTACCGTCAACCTCACCTTCTTAACGATTTTCATATTACCCCCTTTCGCACTGGACAAGCTCGAGAAAGACAGCGCATTCGACGTCCCACAACTGCTGTGTGTTTCCGGCACGTCATCCACGACGCACCTTTTTTTGGAAGCACTCCCTCCACTAGCCTTATTTTCCCAAATGTCTAGCTTTTCCAAAAATTCCATTTTTATAAGTCTACGCAATTTGTGAAAATATATTTTTTCAGAGTCTCGATAATATTTTAAAAACCCAATTGTCATTTCTTCCATGCTGACTGAACAGTTGTCATATAAATTTTCATTCTTGTCGAGAAAAGTCATGACTTTGTTTTCGAAATCGTTTAATTTGATTTCATTCATTTTCTTGCTGCCTTTATTATTGTCACTTAATCTCTTTTTCTGCTCGTGCTCATTACAGGGCTCCATTTGAGGGGCAGATGCTTCCTCATCGCCCAACATGCAATTATCGTAATTTATGGAGGCTGTCGAAATGACTGTATAGTCATTGAGGTTAACGCTGTTCTTGTATGTGTAAGCGTGTTTGGTCAACTGTGGGGTGATGTTCATTTCGTTGACCGGGGTACAACTGTTCTCACCTCGCTTGCTGTCATGGCGCCAGTCATGACTAGCGCAATCGGACGCATCAGCCTGGTCGGCTCTATCACATCGATTAGACCCATCAACACGGAGAGCGAGATGGGTGCTACCTTTCTTATCCGTTCCACCTTTCCTCTTTCTCCCTTTCACCTCCGCCTCGTTATAATTACTGTTGGAGTAATCATTTCTGATCTCCTTCATATTCCTCATAATGCTATCATCGGACTCTTCGCCAATTATCTTCAAATTATAAACTTCACTGTCCAGTTCCTTCAAAAAACGGTCCACACTTGTGATGACTTTATTTATGTGGGTGTAAATGTGAGAGGAATTCTCATTTGGCGTGACGCAATCATTCTGCATACTATTATGCTTCTTGTCTTGAACACCTTTCGACAGGGCCTTTTCAAAATAATAAGAAAATTGCTTACCAACCCCCTTCAATTTATAGGCCTCTAAGCTATTTTTAATTGGTAAGGGGTAGTACAAAATGGAACTCATAATTTTTCTAAAACACATAACCAATTTGGTATAGCCCTGAGCCACCGCCTTCCTTTTTAAATTGTTGAAGTAATCGTAATAAATTACATTTTCAGGATGTATGCTGTAATTTCTGCAAATTTTCCTGTTCAACTTTCTCCAGGGGTTACTTCCTTCCATTTAGGAGAAGTTTTTGATCTGGTGTGAGCGAGATGAACTGACGCCAGACAAGCGGCAAACGCAGAAGCCAGAACGACGAGCAGGGAACACACACAAAAAAAAAAAAAAAATGACAACATAAAAAATTACTGAACGCGTAATAATGCCACAAAAACAGAGGACAAACTTACAGATGAAACATTTCGTAATTACAAAGGAGTAAAGAAGCGGGGACAGGGACGGGAAAAATATCAGGTCACACAAAAAAAAATTTACCAGTGCAAAGTGTAACTGTTGTTATTTTGTTCCATTTGTTTTGCTGCGTTGTGTTTTGTTTTGTTTTATTGAATTTTTTTTTTTTTTTACCTTCTCAGAAGGCGTAACTAGGCATACAAGACTACATTTGCGCCAGAGTTAATCTTCCGTTTTTGCACCAATTAGGGCACAACAAAAAAAGCATTCAAATGTGACCCATACGTACAAAACTGGACTTGACAATCCTCACCTTCTTTACTAGCCCGATGTGGCAGAAATACACAGTTTCAGAACTAGCCGTGATGGGGATACATAATGTTGAAAATTGACCTTGCGTGTTCATACTTTTATTTGGATAAATGTCATTTTTGGCTATTTAGAAAAAAAAAAAAAAAAAAAAAAAAATAGCCAAAAGTGTTCATATAATTTTTGGGCAACAAATTGGAAATGGGTAGCTTGCACATGAAAGGCGAAAAAATCATGTGTGAGATGGGAAGATACTAAGAGGAAAATAGAACAAAATGATTAACACATACATGTGCGTGTAAATAAGTACACACCTCATCAATGCTCTCATAGGTCAATTAAAAAAATGGGAAGCTTTTTTCATCCCTTGCGTATTTTGCTAAAATGTTGCCATTTTTTTTTAATCACAATTAAGGAGAAATTTTCAGCGTTACTCATTTTCTTCTTCCTGAAACCCGCGTGAAATTTAAAGTATGCATTTCCGTAGAATTAAGCATTTACACGCATGACCCCCCAACGTTATCACCTTTTCGTTCGTCCTTACTGAAAAATATTTAACATTGAACATTGAATGCGCTTTAGACGTTCTGATCGGATCGATACAGTTTTAGAACATACATAGGGCCTAACACGTTTCCTTCGGCGGTATTTTTCTTGCATTCGTTTTTCTCGCCTAGGTTGCACGTGTTTATTCATGTTGACGACAGCATTGTCAATTGTACGTTTCATCCCGTTCTTGAAATGCGCGGTATGCCGTTTCGCATTTTGTCAATTTAAACTTGTTTTTAGCTTCTGTGTCGTTGAACACAATGAACACAGCTCAAGACTTGCAAATTGTGCGGAAGGAAGATAAAAAAAAAAGTGTGCTACATGTATATTAACATTTGTGTTAGGGGACAACTCAAGGGAAGAAACACCTTATGCATGTATTTTTTATTCACAAAGTAGAATACACAAAAATTGATACATTTTTGCAAAAAAAAAAAATACAATGTTTTTATGAAAGACCTTATTGCGGTTATTTGCAATTCCCTGCGCACATTTTGCTTCCCCTGTATTTCGCCCTCTTTTGTGCAATTTGTTTTGTCCTTCCTTTGCCCCCCATTCAGCTTCTTTTCTACTTTTGTACCTTTGTCCACTCATCATAACAGATGCTACGCATTGGAATTTTTTTCATGCATATTGTTAATGGTGCGCAGTGGGCGCGAAAACGGTTGACTCGTAATATTTGATATTATCGTGTGCCAAATATGCATATGCCCACAGCCGTACATTAAACAATCAGTAACCGCCCAAACGCGTAAATTAATCTTTTAAAGAATAATTTTGAAAAAAAAAAAAATATATTAGCATTGTACTTGTAGCAACATGTGCACATGCACAAACAAAAATATTTAGTGCAAGTTGTAAAAATGGAACTAACAATTTTTTTGTTTTTCTTTTTTTTATGGGGGCCTTTGATATTTGTTGGGAGGTGTATACTGGACAGCAGTGCACGCGACAAATAATAGTTTTCTTCCTCCTTCGTGATGATAGGAAAAAAATGCGCGAAAAAAAATAAATACACATGTATGCTTATGTTAACCTTGAGGCGGAAGATGTACTACTGCGTGGGTGGGGTTGCTTTTCCTGTTCTAGGGAAAAAAACCAACAGAAATAGAATGACACATGTCGACCAGGCGTTGGCGTAACCGGCAAGTGGCCATCATCTCAGTGTAAGAGAACGGAATGTGCCATATGTTCAAAATGTACAATTTGTGCCAAGCGCGAGATGAAAACAATTCTATGAGTGCGAATCGGTTACAACGGAAACACCTGCTCAAATGAACGCATGAGCACAATACTGATTAGGCATATTATTATACGCATGCACGCCTACACAGGAAGGTACATATCACCCCTAAGTATGTTTTTTGTACGTACCTATATCAATGCATGTATAGTGGGGGCTACGCCCGTATGCTTTTGCCCATTTATTTAGTAGACCAGGAAAATATGAACTGTGCGAATGAAAAAAATGAAATTAATTTTTTTTTTTTTTTAATGTGTGCATATGATAAAAGGGAAGTTAAAGGGGTGGTAATAAAAATTAAGGAAAAAAAAAAAAAAAAAAATTAAAAGTAGCGCAAAAATATTGTAAAGTAACGTACACGGTTGCAAGGCTAGCACAGGTGTTGTGGAGAACGAGGCACAATGTAAAACTGTTCCAAGGGGTACACCACACCCGTTGTGATTTAGCTGCATGTAAAGACAGAACACACAGTACATGCTCGCTGTGGTGGTGGTGGTGGGGAAAATTGTTCCGCGAACAGTTGTAATATTGCACGTCGCAAGCAATTGCTTTTTTCCGCACATGCATGCTTCAAGTGAATGTAAAAATAAATGAATAAGAAGGTGCCAAAAAGAAATGTGAGCAAAAAATATATAGTTAAAAAAATGTAGTTCAGAAATGTTATTAAAAAATATAAAATACAAAAACAAAAAAAACTTACAACGCAAATTCACCTACAAGCATTTACAGCCCCCCCGCGAAATACCATTTTTACACTTTTTTTTTTTAATTTTACTTTTTCCCCATAATAACAGTGATCCTACGACAAATTAAAATTCCTATTTTGTAATAATTATTTTTTTTTTACCGTTTTTTTATGTCAACCGTTGCAAGCGGAAAATTTGAGAAAAAAGCCGAACAGATCTGTTCGCACAGTTGCAACTATTTCGATCTGCATAAATACAGCGCCACACGTTTGTTCATTATTCGCGCGTTTAACTAAAAAAAAAAAAAAAAAAATGCGAGCGTGTAAAATAGGGATAAATTTAACTACATACAAGTGGCGTAAACGGATGTGTTGATATTCGGGTGTATATTTGTGCATGTTACACTTACGTACGCCCATTTATCCCTACGCGGGTGGCACCTTCGAACTATTCTGGTTCGCATATTTTCTTTTTTTTTTTTTTTTATTTCTTTTTTTTCCCTTCGCTGCGACATGCCTATTTCGTTTATTCTCGTGTGTATATTAAACTGTGCTACACGAATTAACGTCCAGGTTGTAAAGGACTGTGTCATGTGTAATGTGACATGTGAAGGACTGACCTAGGTGTAAAAAAACAAGATCTTTTTACTCTTTACACATGCTAAAACAGGTTAACCGCCTAAATGATTAACCTGCCTAATGGTTACAAATGCATCACTTCATTTAACGAAACAGGGAACCAAAAAAGTCACGCAAAAAAAAAAAAAAAAAAAACAAAATAGCAAAATTCTCACTCAGAATCAAGTAAACAAATTACCCCCCATAGGCATAAAAGTGCCCAAATTTTTTTGCTCCCAAAAAAATAATATATAAAAAAAAAAAAAAAAGAAAAAAAAATTAAGAACAAATGCATGATTTTGTAAAAACACACTTGCGCAAAAAAATAAAAAAAAAAAAAAAAAACTCCTGTTTCAATTTTATACATATGCATGTTTTAAACAACCCCTTTGCAACAATTTTGTGAAATTCCCCTCCCTAAAAAATGTCACGATAAAAAATATAAAATGCATTAATTTGTAATATGGGGGCCATTCGTCATTTTGCAAGTTTTGTTAAAATACACAAATGTGTACTTACTGCAACTGTTAAAATAATTACATTAAGTAAAACTATATTTTTTTTTTTTTTATTTTTTTTTTCAATAAATGTCTAACAGTTCATTTTATGTATGCGTAAATATAAAATTCACATTAATTAGTAATTCATAAATTTTCCACACTTTTTTTTTTTTTTTTTTTTTTTTTAAAACATAACAATTGTTTGCTTTTCTTCATAACGAAAATACATTTGTTTTATTTTTATTTTGTGTTAACCGTTTTTTTTTTTTTTTAACGCGCGGGGGGCCTAAATTAAAAATCAGGCCAAAATTAGTACCCAAGTGCTGGAAAAGACAGAACAAAGGACAAGGCGAACAGTGTTGAAGTGGCGAAGTAGCACAGTAGGAAAGCGACAAACAGCTTAAACTAACCAGTCGAGTGTTTCAGATTGCGAACCAGTGTAAGGAGCGAGAGGCGACCACACAGGCAACGCTAATATTTCACATTTACAGATTAGCATAGGAACCACTTAAAAAACTGTTCATGATACAACTATGCCATCCGCCTCAATTTGGCACAAGTTAGAAGATTTTTTTTTACTATATGCCCAATAAAAAAAATTTGCATTTCGTTATGTGAAGTCTGCATTGCGCGAACATCGCACCTGTGTGGTCCATTTCGTGATTCAGTTTCACGAGTGACGCGGCGATCGTGACTCTGCTCTGCCTCATTCATATTAGCGTTTACTCCATTGTTGCTGCCCGTTCACACCTCCCTCCTGTTTTTCTCCTCGGTTTAGAATTTTTTTTTTTTTAATTGCATTTTTATTTTACGTAACGGTAAAATCTCTGCTGCTTGCGCAGAGTTAGGCGTTTTGGAGCCGCGCCCGGAGTATAAATTTACCCACTTGCATGCAGGGGCATACAAAAGGCTACACGCGTATAAAATCCTACACGTGTATGTGAATACCTACTTACCTATTTCCACCCATGCGCATGCTCATTTATACACACCACGTAAGCCAGCGTACACCTCCATTTCGTTGCACGCGCAGTGTAAGTTCATTACTCCTCGTGTCTTTTCTCCATTTGGTGCAAAGAAAAAAAAGTCAAGTAAAGATACAGTGTGATTGGCTATCGACTCTTTTGTATCCCCTTGTTCACAAATTTACATGAGTGTTATGCATGGGCCAATCGCTCTACCATAACCACGTACAACCTTGCGTATGATTTTACTTGTACACTGGTACCTAATTAGAACACGCACAGTGGTACAAGGCATATACCAGTCATTTTTCAATCACCTGTTTTTGCCTTTTATTTACACTCATTTCCTAACGACCTAGTGCTCAATATTAGTATTGGGAAAAAAAAAAAAAAAAAAAAAAAAAAAAAAACGACCGGAGAGCTCAAATTCTCGCACTCTTAATCCGCAACGTACACAAAAGGCCATTTTTATTTTTTATTCTTTTATTATTTTGTTTTATTTATTCATTTATTAATTTAATTTTTTTTTTTTTTTTTCGCGTTCTTAGATTAAATGAAAAAGTGTACACCTTTTACACGTTGATGTATCTGTATATTAGTTGCCCCCGTGTGCCATCCTTGTGATAAAAAAAAAAAAAAAATAAATAATAATAACACGTAAAATTGTACATTTGCGTTGCAGAAATTTTCTTTTATATTGTTTGTAGACCACCCGTCCCTGGCTACCCGAACAATAGCATTCGCGAAAAAAGGGGCTGTTATAGGCCTACACGCGCATACGCACATATGTAAATAAAATAAGCTGTGCCTACTTGTGTATTCCCACGTGTGAATGCGAATGTGAACGCTGCACTGTAACGTAGTTTTTCATTTCATTTCTTTTTTTTTTTTAATCCTAATTGTATATTTCACTTCAGCGTGTGTTTCCGCGAGGTAATCCCTTTTTGCGCGTTACGCTGTGTACCCTATCGCATGAATCGTGAATTACGTGAATAAAGCTTGCACCGGATGTTCTACCTTTTGCGTGCGCGATACGTGTAGGTATACACTACATTAAGTCTGTGGGGAGAGCATGCACGCCGGCCCGCCTCCTCGAGCCTAATGAAGCAGCACACTCTACCAAATGCACGAACGTTCATTTGAGATGCAGTGGAATAAGGCAGCAACAAAGGTAAACAGTAGTCGCATCAACAATAAACAGAACAATTACCTTTGCAGTAGCACTATACCTGTGAGGAAATAACTTTTCGCTCAATCACGTATTACACTTTTTGCACCCTCATCCTAACCTCTTCACGTGCTCAGCAAGGTGTAACGGAGTTCCACCATCCGTAGTGTGCATATTGCCTGTTCGAGCAGTTCTATGTGTTGAAGCAGTCCCCCGTGGAATGAACGAACAAGGTCGCTAAGATATACACACATATGCATGTACGTGTGAGTATGCCTCCTCACCTTTGTATTTTTATTGCGTATTTTTAATTGTATGGGGGATGTGTTTAACTGGAACGCGTGTGAGAGGGTACCAATACACATTTGAAGAAGCATCACCAATAAGTGCTCATGTGCAATAGGTGTAAACACATACTCGTGCATGATTTAACGTAGCTGCATTAGTACCCTTAGAATCTTCCTTGTGTCTTTGTACCAGAGTACAGGTAGGAAGGGGTTGTTTAGTTCTCGCGCAACGCCGTGCCCCCGTTTTTTTTTTTTTTTTTTTTTTTCCTTTATATATATATATGTGTACATCCCATTTTTTTTTTTTTTTTTTTTCCATTTATATATATATATGTGTACATCCCATTTATACACGTGCCTATCCTTGCGCACCAATTTATCGCGACCAAGTATGCCGCACATGCACGCATCGTTTCAGTTATGTCCTTGCCTTTTTGTTACCATTAGCACACGAAAATAGAGGTTGGCATTTTTTTTTTTTTTTCCTACGTTATAATAATTTTTTACGCCTCTCACAATTTTTATTAATAATTTTTGTTTAGCACGTTTTTACTACCTTTGCATTATTGTTACGCTGTGTTCATCTCCATTTTTTAAATTATTGAAGTGAGTCATTTCTTCTTTTTCTTATTTTTATTTTTTTTGTGCCCACCCCACGAATGTGTTACTCCTATTTTTTTTATAATGTGTTCATCACATTAAATGACCCATTCTGTTTTTTTTTTTTTTTTGTTTTTTTTTTCACACCTGTTCTTTAATCGTTCCTTTTGATGTATTTTATTTTTTTTCACAGTTGGTTTGTTTCTTTTTTCATGCAAGTTTGCGATTGTTCGTTGGGATAAGCGGCATTCCTATTTCCATTTTAGCATCATTCTTTTATACTATCACCACTATTATTCGTTTTCTTTTTTTTTCTTTTTTTTTTTTTCCTTTCTTTGATCCACACGCCCCTTCACTAATTTATTACCACCCTTTTTACTAATATTTTTACTAATTTATTTCCACCTTAGTTACCATTGCATCATTGTACCATCACTTGGGTTGTCACTCCTTCGCCACCTCTTTACCACTTCTCTGCTACACCACCCTCACTCTTCCTATTACTTATTTTCCTCGTTTTTTCATTCCACCCAGTGTAGGCTAACCTATCCCTTGTGCTGACCAGTTCACACGCTTTTACACTTCACGCATGCGTACGTAACACTTACACGTAGGTGCGTACACGCGTGTATATCGTTTACTAGTGCATCCATCCGTGTACATGTGCATGAGTGTACACCCGTGCATACTTTCTCATGTGGCACCCTTTCACGCGCAACCAAAGCATTACTATTCCTTTTTTTTAAGCGTTAAAAAAAAAAAAAAAAAAAAAAAAAAAAAAAAAAAAAACGGAAAGTGGCAACTGCGGTTATTTGGATCGAACGTGTTACCCTTATTTAGTAGTAGTTTTTTTTTTTTTTTTTTTTTTTTTTTTT